>NC_089979.1:64410405-64640405 GCF_036417845.1 Apteryx mantelli
CACACACACACAGATTTGTAGCATCTGTGCCATAATTTTTATGAACATTTGTATATACTAATATAGAAAATGCTCAAGTCCTCCAGCAGGCATGTTAACCTCTCACAATGTGAGATTTTGAATTCTCTTTTATAAAACTCTCATGGCAGTGTATTCTGGAAACATATGTAAGTGTATTTCCCTCTCCCTTTCCCTCTCTTTTTTTTTTTTTTGTGATGAGAGAGAAGTGTGGCTATATGTTGTCTTTTCTATCTGTACTTTTTTGCCCAAGGTGTGAAACATGTTCTTGTATGTATGCAATGGAAGTCATCGCCAGCCTAGAGTGCAGTTTGTGCTAAGTGACAGTGTGGGTTGTGAAAACTTCTGCAGCTGCTGTCTCCTATTGGCTGGATAAATAGCAGAAGCTGTGGAAATGCATCTGTTGTAGAAAGAAGAATGGTGAATGTTCACAGGGTACCACTATTGTTTAGTCCTAGAGTAGGCCCTGATTTAGCAAAGAGTTTTAGGTATAAACCTGTCCCAATTTGTTGAACCTGTTAAATACGTATTTTAGTCTCATTAATTTCAGCATTTAATTGCTTTGCTGGATTGTTGTCTTCAATACTTATGTGTTTTTTGCAAATAAAATTACTTATTTGAAGGATTTAAAATCAGGCCTTGAAATAGTTTGCTACATTTAATTTTGCGGACTGTTAAAAATAAAACTATCATTACTTTTTGTCCTTTTTAAAATAATACATTCAATGCTGCATCACTTCTTTAATGGAAAAGAATACCTCTGTAGAGACAGATTTCTTCCAAAGCAGCAGTCTGAGGTTAAGAGAAGAGAAGATCTTATGTGAGAATATTTGTATTTTTAAGCACATCCTTACCCTTTGGATCTCTGTCTATTTTTTCAAACAATGGATGTATATTTATAGTGTAAATATTCTCACTGAAGCAAACACAATGTGCAGTACTACTCACATGTACAATATATAGTGCCTCATGTCCACTTACATTAAAATGCACAGCTTTTAACACTGTTCAAAGATGACAGTATATCTGTGGGGAAACACTGACATCCAGAAGGCACATTTTATAGGCAAAAAATATTAGCAAGATTTAAAAAGAAGAAAAGAAATACAAACCGCCCCCCTAATTTTAGTTATGTCTGTAATTTGAAGCTTTTTCCCTTTTTCCAGCGTGTGTTTGCCTGAGTCTATGCATGTACATGTGAGAAGAAAAAGAAAGGCTGATGTTATGTTCTGTAATTTCTCCTGCTTTAGATATAGTTTGTGTTGCAGGGAATCGCTGCTTATATGTGCTCTTGATATTTCTGTGTGGTTTCAGGACACATGTAAACCAGCAGAGTCTTTGCAGATGCAGGAACGTCTGGAGAAGATTGCTGAGATTTTTTGGTCACAGAAAGATACACTGTATGAAGGCTGTCTGTTGATCTACCTATTACAGTTTAGGGAGATAATCTGAATCTCTCTCTCTTTTATTTGATGTAGAATAATATTGCTTGTCTTCACAAGTAATTAGAACATTTTTGCTGTGTTGAAAATTCTAAAGCCTACTTGTCTGTCAAATTTCTGTGGTGAGAATTTTAGTAAAACATACATGTTTTTAAGAGTTAACATTCTTCATTTTCCATTCTTCTGTATTATCTCTAACAGAAACCTTTTTCAGTTAGAGAATTGCATTGACCTTGCAAAATACCATATGTTGATTGTGTTACTATTTGTCTTACAAACATTAGTAGTATTGAATGGAAAGGTATTGTGCGTATCCTATGGTAGCTAGAAGAGTTAATCAAAATTCCTTTGATTGCAGTGATAGAGATTAAACATTTCACATAAATTACTCCCTTTTTGGTTAACAAGCATTATTTCTTTGTGCCTGTATATTTTAGATAACAACTGTACAGGCATGTGGGTGTGTATATCAAGTCGATTCAGTTTTTATCAGAATCTGGCTCAAATTCTGAAATCATAGAAAATCAGAGTCCTGGCCAATTGTATGCATTTTGCTCTTATACTGCAGTGTACATTGGTAAAAAAGTGAGCTCAGTCTTCTAGTAGTCTCTGCAAAACCTAAGATTAGGAAAGTACGTGAAAGGTGGAGATTTCAACCTAACATTCAGTTTCTTTGCTTTGACAGTTTAGCACCGACCTTCCATGCAATTTTAATGTTTCTTGTGTGATTTAACTCCTGTTATTTTTATGGAAAAGAAGCCTCTCTACCAAGTGCAAAAGTATGAGATTGATACAGCAGGCCATCATAAATAAAGAGAAGAAAAGATATGCCAGTGACTAGAGTTTCTACGTAAGCAGATATTTAGATGCTTATATGTAGCAATTATAAAAATGTGCATCTTTGTGATTTAGAAAGAAATAATGAGGATATTAGCAGATAATTCGCATGGATTCTTGTAAATACTATATTAACTACAGCAACATTCTGCATCTTAAAACAATTTTGTGCACCTGTTTATTAAAAATATTGGGATACAAAAATGAGTGAAAATGGGCGTAGTTCCATTGAGGTTAGTAGGAGGATAGCTGTTCCTAAAAGCTAAAAATGTGGGCCCGCTCACTTTTCAGCTCCTACTTGGTAACTGCTGATCATTTCTAACTTTTTTTTTTTTAATAAAAGTGCCAGATGGTAACCGTCCATTTCTATCCATTTTAGGCCTCAGAGTTTATTTAGAAGTCTTTTCTGAATCAGAAACCATATTCTGTAGCTGTCTGTTATTTGACTTTCTGAAACTTAAAAATTTCTTTCTTTTGCTGTTACAAATGACTGGAAACAGGTGTGTTTAATGAGAGAGCTAAGAGATTTTAAACTGTAGCTGTGGTAGGGAATTCTGCTTGCACATGCAGAATTTAGGATTGCAGAGGTACCAGAACTATTGTGTTCAAATTCATGGAAAGTATTACAACACTGGTGTTATCGCAACACTATGAAGCTGACTGACTTCTTAGTTCTTTTATTATTTCTGTATTTTATTCTTTATTTTACACACTAAATGCCTTTTTTAAGAATATCTTTTCTGGTTTTATGATGATTTTTCTGGTGTCTTCTTGGCCTTTGACTCCAAGATGATTTTTTCTAGTGGCTTCTGTTATGCTTGGTCTTTTCCTCCTCACGAATCCTTTTAAATACACTTGAAAACACCTGACGCTGAGGGACTCTGTAAGGAGTTGTGCCCTGCTTAACAATATTTTTTATAACTAAAGCCAAAATTATCTTTTGAAAAAAATTGATGCTTACAGGACAGATGAAGGATACAGTGGGCATTGTAAGGTACAGCATTACTTAATACTAGAAGAGCTACTCTTCTATTTTATCTTAAAATATCAGTCTGAAATAGTTCAGGACTACATTAGGACCGTATTACAAAGGTGAATACGGAATGCAATACTGGCCATACTACAGTTATTTTTCTAAGAAAATTCTGAAGTTGTTTAAGAGAGTGTACAGTATTACAATGAGAAAAGGTTCTATTTTTCAGAAAAGAAGTTTTAGAAAACATCAGCAACTGCTTATGAAAAGAAGCTCAGTTTGTACTTACTCCCTCCCCCCCAGTTCAACAAAACCTCAGCTTTGTTAATGTGATAATACATATTTTCTTCCTATCACATAGAAGCAGAAATGCCCTTTTTTCTGGCTTTCTTTCAGTATTGTACCCTGCAAGGATACAGCTGTTTTTTCAGCATGGCTTTCTGCACAGTTCACCTGACATGGGAATTTTTTTCTTCCATCTCTAAACTATTCACAGTTCATGTTTGTTTTCCACCTTGACCTGCTTACAAATGATCTACATTCCATTATCATAGTGATTTTTTTAAAGTGTCTTTTATAAAACTGGAGGTAAATGTGTACAAGTGTGTTTTCTACTGTGCAGTGAAAGTGTACATTTATCACTTAGGTACATGTAAGCCACTTCTGTGAATTGGGCCCTTGGAGTAAATGTGTTTTGATGTAATGGCCATCTGTTCATGAATATCACATTTGCTAGTTTAAAAAAATAGTTTGATGTAGATAAACACATAATTTGGTAAGATTATATAGTTTCACCAGGTGGCAATACAATAGCAAAGTTGGATATTTCCTGTAAGCCAATAATGAAGCTGCGAGTGAGGTCTCAAGTTTTATGTTTGTTGCTTTTAAAAATTCATCTGTAACATTTACTTTTAGCTGCTGACTGCTATTGTCAAAATGGTTAATGCAGCACCCACATCATATCGTAATGAAAGGCAAAATATATGTCCTAGTCATTTAGGAAAACGATCATAACCTTGCTTCCCTTTTCACCATATAGAAATGAAAGCTGTTCTACCCTCAAATTGACCCAGTACAACAAGTCACCAGGAGACCTTGGAACAATTGACCCGACACTTTTGCCCAGTATGGCTCCATTAGAGTCAGCTGTCAGTGACATGGAAATGCCCTGGAGGCTGTAGCTCAAGCCCCTTTGCTACAAGAGAGTCTTGAGGAGATGGAGTTGGTCCAGCCAGTGGTTGTGAGAGTTTAGGTCTGTGGGGCGCAGGTCAGCTGTGCACGTTGCACGCACATAATGCAGTAAATATACGTCAGTGACAGCCCATTTTTCAGTTGATGCAAACTGGTTTATAGATTCTTTGTTTGACTTTGGTTTTAACACTATGGTATCTACTGTGGTCCTGGCACATATTTTACTGCTGAAGTCAAAGTTTTTTCTTAGATAGCCCTGACATCAAATTTTAGCCAGGACAGAGTATGTCGATTTATAGGTGGAGTGGGTGAGTGATGGTGAGTTTTGTTTCTGGATGTATCTTTGAAATTTGGCTTTATGCTTACTGCTTTTAGTACAAAAGACAGTGACAATGTAAAATGAGCATGTTCAATAACTTTGTCTTTTTTTTTTTTTTTTTAAATCCTTCCTGTATTTTAGCATATGTTCCTGAGGAAGAATTGAAAGCAGCAGAAATAGATGAAGACAGTGTGGAAGATGATGGGCTGTCTCTGGACATCCAGGAGAATGAGTATTTGTGCAATGAAGAAGCGGAGATCAAAGAGGCTCAAAGCTACCAGAACTCCCCAGTCAGCACTGCAACTAATCAGGATGCAGGCTATGGTTCGCCATTTAGTGAAAACAGCGATCAGCTGGTCCATTTCAAAAGCACTTCCTCTAAAGAAGAGAAAGAGGATCCTCAGTGCACAGACAATGTTTCCTATCCACAGGACAGCTTGGCACAAATAAAAGCTGTGTATGCAAATTTGCTTTCAGAGACTTGCTGGTCCAGTTTAGCTTTGGACTTAAAGAAATCCAATCCAACCACCAGCAACAATGGAATCAGCCAGAATGAAAACACCACCAATACCGACACCAATACCAATGCCCAGAGTACGAGTACCACCAGTACCAACACTAGTACCAGTACAGCTACCAGTAATACTAGTAACAGTAATAGCAACAGTAACAGTGGTGGCTCAGGTTATGACTGGCACCAAGCTGCATTAGCTAAAACTTTGCAGCAGACTTCATCATACGGACTTCTCCCAGAGCCTAGCCTTTTCAGCACAGTACAGCTTTACCGGCAAAACAATAAACTTTATGGGTCTGTGTTCACCGGTGCTAGTAAGTTCCGATGCAAAGACTGCAGTGCAGCCTATGACACACTGGTGGAGCTAACAGTGCACATGAATGAAACTGGACATTACCGTGATGACAACAGAGATAAAGAAGCTGATAAGACCAAACGGTGGTCAAAGCCTAGAAAAAGATCACTTATGGAAATGGAAGGCAAAGAGGATGCCCAAAAAGTGCTGAAGTGCATGTACTGTGGGCATTCGTTTGAGTCTTTGCAAGACCTCAGCGTCCATATGATAAAAACAAAGCATTACCAGAAAGTGCCTCTGAAGGAGCCAGTACCAGCCATCACTAAATTGGTCCCTTCTACCAAAAAGCGAGTGCTTCAGGAC
Organism: Apteryx mantelli; assembly: GCF_036417845.1. NCBI lineage: Eukaryota > Metazoa > Chordata > Aves > Apterygiformes > Apterygidae > Apteryx > Apteryx mantelli. The sequence continues at coordinate 64,416,358 of NC_089979.1, forward strand.
TTAGCTTCACCTTGTTCTCCTGAGCCAACAGGGATCACTGCAGAAGCTTCACTGGGTGAATCTGCAAAGGATCAGAAAACTGCCAACCCCTATGTGACTCCAAACAACCGCTATGGCTATCAAAATGGTGCTAGCTACACTTGGCAGTTTGAGGCACGCAAAGCCCAAATACTGAAATGCATGGAATGTGGCAGTTCCCATGACACTTTGCAGCAGCTTACTGCTCACATGATGGTCACTGGTCATTTTTTGAAGGTGACCAATTCTGCTTCTAAAAAAGGCAAACAACTAGTACTGGACCCCGTGGTGGAGGAAAAGATACAGTCTATACCTCTCCCACCCACCACCCACACAAGACTACCAGCCTCCAACATTAAAAAACAACCTGATTCTCCAGTGGGCTCCACAAATTCAGAGGAGAAGAAAGACCCAGAAAAGGAAAAGGTGGTGGTCAGTGAGACAGAGAAAAAGATTAAAGAAGAGAACGAGGACTCTACAGAAAAATTTGAGCCAACAACTTTGTATCAGTACCTCAGAGAGGAGGATCTAGATGATAGTCCTAAAGGTGGAATAGACATATTGAAATCCCTTGAGAATACAGTGACAACAGCTATCAGCAAAGCTCAGAATGGAGCACCTTCCTGGGGAGGGTATCCCAGTATTCACGCAGCTTATCAGCTCCCGGGAACAGTCAAACCCCTTCAGGCTGCGGTGCAGAGTGTTCAAATGCAGCCATCTTATGCCAGCAGTGTAAAATCACTGTCTTCAGAACACAATGCGCTCATCCATTCCCCAGGCAGCCTCACACCTCCACCTCACAAAAGCAATGTGTCTGCTATGGAAGAACTGGTGGAGAAAGTTACAGGTAAAATCAGTGTAAAGAAGGAAGAAAAGCCTTTGGAGAAAGAGAAGAGTTCTCCGGTCAAATCCATTTCGCCTGCTGCTAAAGAAAACAAAGACTTCCCCAAATCGGAGGAAATAAGTAACAAACAGCAGCAGAAAAAGAGCTCTGAGACAGAGGTTCAGAAGGTCAAAAAAGATAGTCCAGCAGAAGCACATACACCAAATGGTACAGAGCCACTCAAAGCAAAAGTTGCAAATGGCTGTAACAATTTAGGAATCATCACAGATCATTCACCTGAGCCATCCTTCATTAATCCATTGAGTGCTTTACAGTCCATTATGAATACCCACTTAGGCAAAATTTCTAAGCCAGTAAGCCCCTCTCTGGACCCTTTGGCCATGCTGTACAAAATCAGCAACAGTATGTTGGACAAACCCATTTACCCAACCACTCCGGTCAAGCAGGCTGATCCTATTGACCGGTATTACTATGAGAACAGTGATCAACCTATTGATTTAACCAAGTCCAAAAACAAACCTCTTGTTTCCAGTGTGGCTGACTCTGCCTCTTCTCCACTAAGAGAGAGCGCCCTGCTGGATATTTCCGATATGGTGAAGAACCTCACGGGGCGTTTGACACCCAAGTCTTCAACTCCATCTACCGTGTCAGAAAAGTCTGATGCTGATGGGAGCAGTTTTGAGGAAGCTCTGGATGAACTGTCGCCAGTACACAAGAGGAAGGGCAGACAGTCCAACTGGAACCCTCAACATCTTCTGATCCTTCAAGCGCAGTTTGCTTCCAGCTTGAGGGAGACCCCGGAAGGCAAATACATTATGTCGGATCTAGGTCCACAAGAGCGGGTACACATCTCTAAGTTTACTGGTCTTTCCATGACCACAATTAGCCACTGGCTGGCCAATGTGAAGTATCAGTTAAGGAGGACAGGTGGAACAAAGTTTTTAAAGAACTTGGACACAGGACATCCTGTTTTCTTTTGCAATGATTGTGCCTCTCAGTTCAGGACTGCTTCTACATACATAAGTCACTTAGAGACACACTTAGGGTTTAGTTTGAAGGATCTATCAAAGTTGCCACTAAATCAGATTCAAGAACAGCAGAATGTTTCAAAAGTCCTCTCAAACAAGACTCTGGGCTCACTTGGAATTGCTGAGGAGGACTTAGGCTCCACATTCCAGTGTAAGCTCTGTAACCGAACTTTTGCAAGCAAGCATGCAGTCAAACTGCACCTTAGTAAAACACATGGCAAGTCCCCAGAGGACCATCTGATCTATGTAACTGAGTTAGAAAAACAATAGCGTCCAGGTAAGCAGCCAGGTATGCAAGTGACCACAGGAACATTGCACTAAACTTCTTCATAGTACTGCACTAGGCCTGACCTGAGCCTCTGAAATCAGTCTTACTTTTGTTGCTGAACTGCTTATCTGGACCTTGTTTTTTCTTACACTTATTTTGTAGTTATATTTATATGCTCTTTGTCTGATCTGTGCATGGTTATTTTTGTTTTTGTTTTTATTTTTTGTGAGTCAAAGTCTGACCTTTATTTTCAACATCTGTCCTTGATGTTAAGCTATCCTTTGTAGAATATAGTGGGAGACACTATTGAGAGACATTAATTTAGCCGTAAAGAAAGACACAAAGAACAATGATAAAGAGACATCCTAAAATTACGAAGTTGCCATGACAATAAAGGTCACAGAACCTGGTAGTGTCAAGTTTTAACCCTCTGAGAACTGTAATAGCATTTCTGTGCCTTTCCCAATGACTAAATAAGTAAATAAGGAAAAACAAAAAAGGCTTAAAGGCATTTCATTCAAATAAAAGCTGTGTCAGAAACAAAACTTATTTTTTTTAAATGAATGAGCTTTTCTTTGTAATGCAGAACTGGTTTGTGAAGAAATTGTGCATGCAGTCCTTGGAAGAAGGAGAGCTGTGTAGTACTCAAGGGGTTAGGAAGTCACAACTGTATAAGTTAAATGATAATAATAATAATAAAAGCAAACCAAGTTGCCACTATGTCCAAACCCTCTGGATGCTGAAAATTGCCACTTTTTGGCAAAAAAAAAAAAAAAAAAAAAGTATGCAAGCTGTTATTTAAAACAAGTGTAAAAATGCTCTTTTTTTCTTTCTTTTTTTTTGTTTCCTGTAAAATACTGCAGTTTATAGTTATTTACAAATGTTAAGCTTTGGTACAAGCTGACCTTTCTATAGTGTGCTGCATTGGTAAATGAAAACAAAACAAAAAAATGGGGCAAATGTTGGATTCTGTTCCTTGTAAATTGCCAGCATCAGCTTAAAAAATACATGTTACATATCGTACCATTTTAAACTGTTCAACTTTCTTTGTACCTTCTGGCTGTATGCTTTCTCTTTTAACTTTTTATATTGTCATTTTATATTCAATTTCTGTGTATATAATGTAAAACCACACTTTTTGAATAAAATTTAGTTCCTGCAGCTTGATATAAATAGAGAAACTTTACTGGCACCTGCATCTTTCGAGATGTATGTACTTAAAGGAACTATCTGACAAAAAAATAAATAAATAAAAATAAAGCAAGCAATGCACTATGAATTATACATTTTGATGTTTTATCATTAATATTGTACAGTACATTTTGGTTCACACAATTAAATCCACTGTTTTCTCAAGTGTAAAATAAACCCACATGCAGTTCTTGATTTACATACATTGTCATGTCGTCATTATTTTGCCTTTGAGGTGTTACTTCAGCGATAAGAGGTATCATTTATACAATCAACCAACAAAATCTTTTTGAAATCATCTCTCACGATCTGTATGCTGACATGTTTCATTCTAAACCATAATACTAATAACCTCTTAAAAGACATTTGCAGTAGATACATACTCTGAAAGGTACAATATCTTTGGGGCTTTATCAGTTAGTGGTGGGCATTCTATTTATCACTGAAGTTTAAGAAGGGGGCTGCAAAGGTTTTTGCTAAATTAATCTTCCTATGCTGTTTGACTGTAGTCGTAGTCATTTTCTGTGTGCATTCAAAAACCGTCTCCTCCCTTCTTTCTCAGGCAAAACACCTTTTGATTTCAACAGTTACATAGTAAGATGCTGTGACTTCTGCCCCTGTAGTCTGTTGAATACTATGGTACTTGCCTTTCTGGCAGCGGTGAAGACCTCTGAGGCTTTGACGCCAGTTTTTACTTACAATACAAAAAGACAGACCTGTGTTTCTCTGTACTTTTAAAATAATACATTTTGAGGTAAGCTGGGTACTATCATATCAGGTGTTTCCCTTAATCTTTATTTCTGTTCTGTTGAATGCAGATGTCATTTAGAATGTAAAAGAGAGCTGTCAGAGCCTTCAGTACTCTATCTCCTGAGTGCTTTGACAGTTACACTATATGAAAGCCTGGGATCTGCTATCCATTACACTTTTTGGAGGGGCTATTAAATGTGAGGACCTAGCGGGGTTTGTTTTCACATAGTATTAGTGATACTGTTGTGGTATATATGCTTGTATGTACATATTTATACTTCTGCTCCTTCTTCTCAATTCTTCTGAAAGTGTTTTAAAATATAGTATATTTGCTTCCACATACAGCACAATTCTATTTTAAATCTTTACTTTATTTACAGCCCCAGAAATAGCCATGCATTGTTCTGTTTCCTGCAATAGCCTAGCAGGTCCAGGTCAGCTGTATTTACATATTATTTCTACTAGTGCGGGAAAGTGCCATGAGGCTTTTGAAATGTCCCTTACTTTCTTCATTGGTAAATACCTATGTCCTTTAGGGGATCTAGCCACTGAGACATTTCAGTTCAATTACTGGGTGATTATGTACTTTGGGCCCAAGGGGTGGTGAGGAAGAGTAACAGTTAGGTCTGTGGCAGTAATACTGAGTCTTTAAATAATAACCCTTTGAAGTTTTATTTTGTTTACCATAGGCCTGCAAACGTGATTATAGGATATGCTGTATTACATTGCAGTAGTGGGTGAAAAGGTTGAAAGGGAGAAATAATAGCTCTAAAATGGGTTCAAATCTAATGTATATCCATTAAAACTCATTTTGAAACACGGCATGTAAAGTGAGTTCTCAACACCAGGTGACTCCCTCGAGAGGTGTTTATGACATTACTAAATCCGTTCAGTTCTGATAGCTTCAGAATTGGACAATCACTCATCATCCATGCCAGTGTCTGAAGAAAGTCCATTTAGAATAAAGTAGCAGTTTTATCTGGCGACTGTGCTGATGTAACACTTTCTAAGACTGAAATACAAAGCGGACGAAAATTTGAGTGCTCTAATGTTTTACTTGCTTAACAAAATGAAGCACGGAGACAATATGATCTTTAATCTTTCTTTCTTGCAGCTTTTGTTTGAATATTGTGCTTCTGAATAAGTTCCTTTTTTTTTAAATTGAGCACAATTTGTTAAAACTGTTATTCTTTTCCTTAAAATTGGTTTGCAGGTTAATTTCCTCTTTATTTCAGTAATGTTTCAACAGAGGTAAGTTTTTGCTATTCTAATAGTAGGTGATAAAGCTACTGCATGGAAGTGACCACATAACCTTTCAGGATTGCTCTTGAAGAAAAGAAGTGCAAGAGCATCAAAACCTGTAGGATGTTCTGTAAGCGTATATACTTATTTTGCGACATACTCAAAATCCATCGTACCTGTTTTTTTTCCAAAGGCCTGTACAGCCACATTTTTCTGCAATACATTGCTGATGTTTACATATTTGCTTGTACCTGTTCTTTGAGAGGAAAATACTGGTTTGTGTATTTCACAGGTTTGATTTCTGTTTCTGTGCATTTTCCTGAATTGCTGTTTTGAACCTGATGCAAACCATTGCAAATCTGAGAGATCTGTGTGTGGATAGCTTAGTCCTGAATGAAGTGAAGTTTTTTCTTTTAATAGTATTTGGTTGGATATTCACTAATGTCTTCTGCAACATAACTTTGTTATGATTTTCTCAGGATAGTTATGCTTGTAATAATGACACCAGATATAATCTGTCCTTATCATGGAGGCCACTAAAATGCAATTGCAATCAAGTATAAATGCATAAAAATATAGGCATTATCTTGCTTTAGACTAATTAATGCACAGTGGATCAGTTTTTGCCTACAATTTGCAAATCCATCTCAAATTTGAGCACTTTAGATTCTTTAAATAATATGTCAGGGGTCCTGGTTAGGAGGTGTCTAAGGAGAGGCCAGTTTCCATGTGGAACGTTCTAGGAGCTCCACAGATGTTGGTCTCCTGGCCAATTCAGTATCCAGTTACTCTCCCAGCATGAAAGTAGCAGGAAGTGGGTTTTTACCATCTGTTCACTGAAATTTAGAACAGGGTCTTTTTCTGTCCATGTATGAGAATAGAATGCTAACCCCAACTTACTGGCCAGATACTAATTTTGATAACTTGACTCTTCCAAATTTTTATTTTCCCTGCTGTTCTGACTGAGTTCCTTCACATTGTGTTTCGTGTTGCTTTATACAGTGTTTTTCTTCACCATTGTGTAATCACCTTCATCCTACAGACAGCTGTAGAGAACACATTTTGTTAGCCTTTTGGGATGAAAGGTGCTCTTTTAAGTAAAAGATGATATTGTAACTCAGTGAAAACTGGTATTCAAAACTGGGAGTGTTGTGAAAAAGGAGAACATTTTACAAGTCTGTTTAAATGATAAACGTTATCTAAGGTTAGCATCATTTGTAAAAAATGTTTATTTAATCAGCATCATCATTAGCTTTGTTTTTGACTAGCAGTGTAGCAAAACCAATTTTAGAATAGTTTAGCACCAAGAAATCAGAACAGCAAACAATGATACATGGCTAATGGACCTTTTCACTTTCAGGCAACCAACATTAGAGTAGATGGTGATTATAAAAGCTTTAGACCTTCCCACTGAGAATTAGGAACTCTAGTTATTCTATCAGGAAGATGACTTTTTTTTTTTTAAACACTGCTCTCTTTAGTCCTGACTAGTGACCTACTGAACCAGGGTCAGCATGGTCAAAATGTGTCTAGTAGGTTTTAATCCAAATTACTGTAGTTAGTAGCTCTATTTTTCCCTTCTCTGTTAAAAATATGATGTTCAAATCTGGTTAGTCATGGCCCAACTGTCAGTTTTTTTATGTTTTTTATTTCTGGATAAACAAAACTTTGGGGGCGGATTAACTGCTAGAATTATTTATTCTTTTACAAAAGCATTTCTCTAAATTGTCCAGGGTGTAATGGGATGACCATAAGTACCCAATTTTAAACAAATTTTATATAGTGATAGTGTTCTGTATTTCTATACTGAATGGTTATGTCTGCACTGTCTGAAGAAGGAGGTTAAAGCTTGGTGGGTTCCTGACCAGGCTTGTCAGATGTAGGACATCTATAGCTTAACGCCATACAGTCACTGTAGTAGGGATGGCTGAAGTCTGGTTGCCCGCAACCCATCTGCTCTTGTAGAAGGAGCCCAGAGCAGATTCATTTTCTCAGAACAGCCTACATGATGAAACCTTAAGGGCTGATCAAACATATGGGGCAAACTCATCCACAGTGCAATTTAGGAGCAAATGGGAGCCAACCTTGAGGGTTACACAGGTGGAGGTGGTCTCTTTTGGCCCACGTGACAACTTGTCAAAAGCCTGCTCCTTAGAGTGTGTACAAACTGAAGTTAATATTTGAGCTTGTCTGTGAAGTACAAAAGTTGAGTGGTACCCATAGTTCCTACCCAAAAGATGACACACATAAAGGTGGAATCCCAGAGAGCAGCTTGCTAAAAATCATAGTCAGGAATAGTACCCAAATCTCTTGACCAGCAGGTAGGGGCCTAACCACTAGAGCATGCTCTCAGGAACAGCTCCTTTCTCCCCAGAGGGTTTATAATCAACACAAGGCAAGCAGTTGAATTCAGTCCAGTAGAATCTGAGGCAGAAGATCCAATAGCTAAGTGTGAGCAGTTTGTTTCAAATAAGACTGCTAGTGGACTAGTGGGTGTTAAATCAGTTTGGCAAAATGCATTAACCTGCCAGCTGGCAATTCTGTTTCATTATATCACACTGTGTATCGGCATGCTCAAAATCCCTTCACCCTTTGACATTCCTTTTCAGAGTAGCTTGGATATTCAACTGCATAGTGCCAGAATCAAATATTGGTCCTGCTGAATTATTTGAAATCATGAGTTTTTGTATTTTTGAATGGCATGATACATTGCTGTATCTTGGAAATGGACATAGTCTTCTTCAGATCTAGACACAGATTGGATCACGTACCATTTGCCATCATTCGGCAGCTATTGGAGACCATTACTGTAAAATTCTGAAGGCTGCCTGTGGAATTAAGACCCAGCTAGGAAAAAATGGGTTTTCTGCTCTGCACGCCTCCCCCACCCCCACCCCGAGCCCCATCCCGTAATACTGCATATTGTATTTGGATGTACAAAAAGATTATGCTTTAACCTGAACATTTCTGGGTAGTAATGTTCTGTTAAAACTAGCATTTTTCTTCAAGTCCTGATTATACTTAGTTTATCACTGTGAGGTTCCAACACAAAACGTCTTATTTGTTGTCATGGAAGCAGTGTTACAAGCTCAGTGTCAAGAACATCCTCTCCCCCGACCCCAGCCTCCAATATAGCAGGGATAACTAACTGGCAAAGTGGCTCTGCGAGTCACCGTCTTTCTGCAGGGAGGATGAGGGGCATTGGGTGGAGAAGGAACGGGGCAGCTGGGGAATTTGATCTTGATGAAAGGGTGCTGAATTTTATTGTTTCCAGATACCCTCTACACTTCAACTGAACCAGTTATGCCCTGGAATACAAAAAGTGGCTCTTGAAAATGATGCCTTTTGGCTGCAGGGTCTTTGGCATCTCATTACTTAGTGCTTATAGAGGTGAAAAAGTTGTGTAGTAGATCATTTCTGTTCATCACAGGTTAGAGGGGAAAGCTACACCCATTGTAGGTAGGGCGTGAGATTCATTAATGATTTTTCTCACTGATGTAAGTCACTCCACTGGCATTTTCGTTCTGCACTTTTTTTCAATTCAGACTAAACAACTTTGGAAGCAATTTAAGCCAAACTGGAAAAAGCCACTTTTATTCTGTGATAAGAAAAACTGCCCAGGGCTGCTGTGGTCGGGAACCTGCTTTACTGTGCCAGTATGGCTATAGTGGTTTAACTGGAAAAGTCTCCCTATAAACAAACTCAGCTTATTAATGTGCAAATTCTGTAACTAAAAAACACTGCAGCCTCAGACACTGCCCCAAATTGGTATATTGCTTGGCAGTCCAAGGTCAAACACACTCAGCATGTTTGCAATGGGCACAGTGTATTAATAATTATATATAGTAGTATCAGAGTGTGTAGCATGATGATAAAATGTGGTTCAAGGATGCACTGTATAGCACATTTCTTTTTGCAGTCATGTGTGTCTTTATGTTCAAGGGAGAGTTGTATTCTTAGCTGCCTCCGAAGTGCTGTCTGGCTAAAGTTTGTGGCATTTAGCATTAACTGTCTCTACTGTTTCTCATTGCTACTTTTCTGTGGTGGAATAATGCAAAAAAATAAATAGCTTAGCTCTAAAAAAGGCAGCAGGTCTAGACTTAATATTGCATGGGGATCCTCCGCCCAACTTTTGGAGGTTGGTGAGTGTCATATTTCATGTTTTTTTAACTGTGCTTTGACAACTGGGAATCTGGTAAAGTACAAAGAAGAAATAGGACTGAGGAACGAATAAGAACAGAGTCTAATGATCCACTGCTATCAGAGGGAGAAAAGCAGCAAGAAGAAGAATTGGATCTTGGAGATCCACTGTGAGAAGAAGGAAAAGATGGGAAAATAAGTGATAGGAGAATAATTGCTATTAGCAAGAGCAGAGGCCAGGGATTTTGAAAGCTAGGACTGAGAGGAGTGAAAACAGAAAGTCTGGAAGTCTTTGCCTGTTAGGACACAGAAGGGGACCTAGCTAGGTAAAGCTCAAAGGAGCTCTGTGCTGAGAGATACGAGCATGCCTGAGTGATGTTCAGGAGGCTCTCTGACCTGTTGCAAAAGTCATGGAATGAGGAGGCTGAATATGTTTCAGGAAGGAAACAAGTTTATATAGTGGACAGATGAAGTATTTAATGTAAAGACTTCACAGTTTGAGAGTGAGGATTGTCTGTTCAGAATCTGGAGGGTCATAGTGAGGGAAGGATAAGGAGGGAAGCCTGAGCAAAGAGTCTCAGTGAAATGTGGTGGTGAGTGCGACTTACTTAGTGTTGCAGAAGACAGGGAGAGGAACAGTGAGGAAAACTTTGCACAGGGAAAGTTTGACAGCTGTTTCATTGTTGTTGCTTTTTTTTTTCCACTTACGTCTTTCTAAGAACAATAACTACATCAATTTTTTATTGCAATGGCAATCAGATCCAGGGACCTGAGTATGCTGGTAGCTGTAAAAGAACATAGTAGCAGAAGTTACCATCTAATTTAAGACAAGACATAACAAGTGTGTGTAAAAAGAATCAGAAACAGGGGAAAAGGTGGTGCAATTTCATAGACTAGCCATGGGCATAAATTGAGGCTTGTGAGTCATTTAATTTTTAAAGACATTATAATAGATATGTTGCAGCCTCTACTGGCCATCCACCTAGCTGCTCTCAGTTGGTAACTTCCTGATTGATATCTGGGCATCATTTTAAATGAGCACTTAAGGTTGACTATCAAGGGAAGGTATTTATAGTTTCAGCAGGGTGGGCTGATAGCTAATCCAACCCCATATAGGAATTGGATTACATGACAGATCAGGCTGCCTTCCAATTTTATCCAATACTAACGATAAGGCGGAGTGGGGGGGGGAGGGAGAAGGACAGCTGCAACTGTATAGTCCTTTTAGGGTTAAAGATCCTAATGCTTTAAAGAGAATGTCTAAAAGAAAATTTCTTTCTGAAATAATTTATGGAAATGCCGTGCTCCCTTTGAAGGTTCCATGTCACTGCATGGCACTACGCAATGTTCTCTTTCTTCACCTGTCAGGCAAGGACCACCTCGAAGAGTCTCACTGCTGATTACTAGTTAATTGTCATTAATAAGTGACAACTGACATTATGGGGGCTTAATGTAGAGAGAACAGAAAAGAGCCACAGATATTCTAATGAGCTGACTCCTACGTGCCCTCTATTGTTGTCGAAAATGAGGAGCTGTCGTCATTGTTCAGGAGATGGGCTTCAATTTCTCTGGAAAAATATTCTCTTTTAATTTCTTTATGCATAGATAATTCCTGGTGCACTCTCTCTCCCTCTCTCCGTCTGTCTCTCTTGCTCTTTCCCTCTCTCTCTCTCTCTCTCTCTCACACACACACACACACACACACACACACCCCTTTCTATGAACACAGTGAAAACTTCCACTGATGACATACAATATGTATTAAGCCACAGTAAAGCTTTTTAAGTGCTTTGATTTAGATACACACGTGTGAACATATGTGTACACACATACACACAGACTATCTATACATAAATCATCAAGATGGTTAATTTATTTTAAGAATGAGGAAAACAGTGAGCAGGGAGAACTTCATTAAGAAAAGGAAACAAAACAGGATGGTCAAGATTATATGAGCTGATGTTTTAAGTTAGAAACAGGGAAGTCCTGGTCTGTTGTTAGTGTGAGGAATTTTGAAGTTATGGTAATGAGTGCACACAGATTTTCAGATACAAGTACCTAAAATTAGGCCTTTGCTCTTAATTTAACTAGTAGCTAAATAACTTCGTGATTCTCAAAACTGTCAAACAGCCAGGAGCTCCCTGGGAGGCGGTGGTGGCTGCGGGTGCTCCACACTGACTGCTGAAAATCAAATTCATTTTTTGCACACTTTCTGAAAATCTCAGCCAGCAGAGGGCCAGACATTTGGGGGAGATGATATAATTAGGCATAAAACTCTTGGTTGCATTTCCAGAGTTTTCTGAAAACTATAATTTCTGTTTTTTTTTCAGCTTACACCAGGCAAGTATGATTCATATAGGATAAACTGACTTCTGAACAATGCTGGATGAAATGTACATAAAAAAAGAGAAGCTTTCTTACTTTGCACATTTGGGATAAGCAGAATTGTTGAGGGTGCTGTTTTCTGTCAGTCACCACTGAGAGCCTCTACAAACCTCAGGAGATCACCAGTGATGCTTGAGTTAAAAGTTTAGGTGAAATGAACTGAAGCTGGCAGTCTTGTTATGATGACGCCAGCTCCTCCTACCAATTTTGAAGCAACACAATCACCTATACCAAATCTCTGAGTATGGCCAGTACTTGAGGTCTAAATTGTAGAAGAGGATTTTTCTATTTTTATCAATAAAAATCCAAGAGTTTCCATTCTGCAACAGTAAATTGCATGTCTGTACTGCTCTCTAACATTTAAGGTTATGTGGGTTTGTCTGAGAAGTGGCTTATCCAGTGTCTTTCAACTACCTGTGCAAAGGGGAGAGCCCATCATTTAAAACAGAATTTTATTTCTGTTACCTAGTTCAAGTTTAAAACTCAAGACTCACAGAAGAGAAAATGAAAATGAGATGCCTCTCATATTGTGCTTGAAGCAAAGACATTCATTAGCATTCTCTGTCTTACTGCCTGCCAAGGCCCAAACAAAAGATACAGTGTGGAACAATGGCCTGAAATGAGGAACACAACAGATGCAGGAGTGCAGGAAGCCTGCCATTTCCCATGATTCAGGGACCTGGAGCCAGTATATATAGTGGCTTGAGCACATGTGTGGAAGTGCAAAACCAATGATGGTAGGTCCTCATTTTGTTTTCTGCTGGGCTTCCCGTTGAAGTCAATGAATACTACGTCTTACATTCCCATAGTACAATTTGAGGGATTCTAATTCCCAGCTCTGTATGTGCCCTTGGATATGACCTCTCTGTGGCTGAATTTGCCTAAGAGATAAGATAATGCCTCTGTGGCAGAAAAGGAGCATACTGTAATCTGTGGTGAAAGAGTTTGTAATAGTGTGTCGGCATTTCTTGACATGACCAGTGTCTTTTCAGTTACTGCACTGTCTTTAACATTTTCTTTTGGAGAAGGCAGTTGAAAAGATCACAGTCCAAGCCATTTCAGTTCCTGAGGCAAGAGGTCAGCTTGGTGCTCTTTGCGGTACTCCTCTACCTTCTTACCCTCTGGGTTAGGAAGCTCCCACTGCCCACCACTCAGTTCAGACTAGGGTTGCAGCTGCCAGGGCAGTTTCATATCCAAATCTATCACAACAGTTGTTACTGTCCTCGTACTTCTTCCCTTCTTGCTTCATTTCTAGCTGTAGCAAAACAGTGTTGGCAGCTTCTGGGAACTTCTATGCCTCCTGGATCCCAGCAAATGTGATTTTGGTTATTGGTGATGTCTGCTGAAGTTATTAGGTTGATTGGAATGGGAGAAAGTTGGGTCCTTAGGTAGACTGGGTGTTTTATTGCTTAATACTGTTGATCTTATTAATGGTACTGGAATGTAGCAAAAACTGATGGACTTGTTCCTGAATAGAGTCTGGCCTTATTTTTAGAGTCCTGTGGCATAAACTTTAACAATTACACTCCTGCCCTATGCACTTTTTCCTTCTCAAATGAGAGTCATTAACCTTATTGTCATTGTGTATGTGTACTAGAGATTGTCACTCAAGATCTTTTAGATGTTTTAGCGAACACTGTTAAATTACTACAACCCTGGCTGTGGTATTCTTCTTTAAATAATTTACAGTCATTAAAATGACATCAGACTATCTCCAGTTCTGGCATTTTTTCCAGTTGCTGTCTCTCAGATGTCTATGCAGGATGAAGGTAAAGCTGGGTCTACAATGATGGATGCCCCTTACAGAAAGTGGTTTAGGATAACCCAGAACAGACAGCAAAACCAGAACCGGAGATAGTCTTATCTTACTTGTAGAGCTGTAAATTATTTAAGGGAGCCCTACAGCTCCAGGAAACTGAGGTTACAGCAAATACTAAGCTTCCTGTATGGCTATTTTGCTTGTGTCAGGTGGTGTGTTAGAGTTTATTCACAGGCATTCAGATGCTGTGGAAATAATCAGCAAATGAGCAAAGTATTGCATTTTCTTTTGCTGTTTCTCATGTCAGATTTGTAGAGAACTGAGGTCTGAAGTTTAGGGCCCTTTGCATTGACTTCAGGTCCATAAAAATCCCCTTGATGGCTAGAAAGTGTGTTGAACTAATAGATGCATTGTCAATAGAGATTATTAGGACTTCACAAAATGCTCCGAGTAACAACATATCATTTATCTAATCAAATGCAAGTCCAATCCAATGATTGTTAATAACTAACTAACTCAAGAAACAACACGATGAAGTTGCGCTACATGAAGTGCTCAGTGATTGTTCATGCAGTCTATCCTGCTCTGGCTGGCATCCCCCCCTTTCTTTCCCCACACATCCTTGCTTGGTATATAAAATATACATGAAAACAAGCTGGGATAACAAATACATATATCTGCTGCTGATACTTAAGAGGAGGCTTCTCCATTATTTGGGGGGGGGGGGGAGGAGGGGAGCTGTTTGATTGATTCAAATGATAGGAGCAGGGGAGAGAGTGCTGCAGCTCCTGGGCTCACCTCCCGTATGTCCTCCGCAGGGAGCAGTGGGAGAGAAGGGGACCCCTCTGGAGAGCAGGTCAGAGCAGCAGCTTAATTTAGCCCCCTGGAGTCCACATCTCTCTGTTGCCTGTACTGGCAACTATGCAGACTAAAATACAGCTAGTCTTTCCCTCTCCCTCCCCTCTCTGCCTCCCTCAGGTCAGCGGTGAAGCCTCCAAAGACATACGCAGCAGTTCTCTTTCTGGGGAGATGCCTCCAGGATCCTTCGGTCATCAGAGGGCACGTGGACACCCCCTGATCCACAAAATCCTGCTGTCTTTAGTAACCAACACAGAGGCAGGGAGAAATAAGAAAAAAAGGATCACTAAGAGAGTTGATTGTTCATATTAAAGTGTTAATTTCTAGAATTTAGAGGTGGAAAAAGTGTGGTTGTTATTCCTGTAATAACTTTTGCCTTTGGTTTCTTTTTAATATTATGCTGATGGTAAGTAGGTAAAAATCATATTCATTTGTGAAAAAGCATTTTTTACATACTGTATATAACAATATCAGGAGATGGGGTTAGAATTTCAAAGTGGTACTTTTCTTTAGTTCCTTCCTTTCAATAGCCGTTGTTTTGATTACTCTATGCCTTAGGCTATCATTAGAATCTTTTTGTGTGTGGAAGTATTAAGTCCATAAATATGAAAATAAGCCTGTAATTGACCCATGGACTGAATTTATTTCCATTAGATTCTTCTGCTAGTATAAAAAGCACAAACTGGAAGAGTGATATTTATGTGTGTATGAAGCTCCCCAGCACTGCTGGTATATATTTGATAACAAGGTTATGCTCTTAAAGGGACTACTCAGCAAGACAGGGTGGGGAAAACAGGTGTCTTATTTTAGTTTTGAAAGTAAAACTGGGTACAGCCATAAAATACACGCACAGCACATACCATTATTTTGATTAATCGGACTGCTAGAGAACAGCTTATAATGAAAGCTGATCAGCATGTCCCAATCAGTCTCATTAGATACCTCCACAAACACCTGGAGAAAGGCAGACAATGGAGGGTACTTTGGAGCCGAGAGGAGCTGAGCGATCTACTACTGAAAACACCAGGGTTGCCACACCTGCTTGTGTGCTTTAACGGAGCTTTACAGTATGCAGGGAGGTTTCTCAGTTAAATGGAACATAAAGCTCAGCTGCCTTCTGGGGAGGTTATGTGCTGTTGCAGTGCCCCATGCATCATGCATAATATTCCAGTTGTTGCCTCTGCTTGTAGCCACAGCTGTAGTTCTGCTGGGCTACTACATGAAGTTTTCCAGGGTTGTTGTTTTTTTTTTTCCTTCTGGATTTTTCCACCTTCCCATTGTGTGAAGGGGCCATATGGTGCAGCTATTACATCAGGACCTGCAGGCAATTCCTGTTCCTACATTACGCTGAAGTAGGGCTGCACTTTGAAGAAGAAAAAGAAGGGGACAGAGTGGGAGAGATTCCTTCAAAGAACAGCCTTCCCCCCAGGTCTTCAGGCCTTTTGCCGTGCGCTAAGCACCCCCCACCAGAGCCCCATCATTGTCCGCCACAACCTGCTTTCTCTGAATGACATGAGCCCCTGCCTGGAGAGCACCCAGTCGCCTGACTCTATAGTCCTCACCAAGGTCAGTCTGGCAGGGGTGTTACAACTTCCTCAGTGCCTTGCTCAGGTAATGGCACTCTGCAGCCTCCTCTCACTTTAATCTGGAAGGTGTGTGGCATGGCATGGAAGGTATGTATGTGTTCCCATATATATATTTTTCCCCAGTCTGTCTGTCCTCTTTTTTGCTCCTCATGTGCTGGTAACTGGCCATTTATATAGCCCAAAGGGAATCATACAATTATACAAAGTATAATTGAGACATTGAGGTTTTTGTAAGTCTGTTTGTTAGACTTAAAACAGACCTAAATTTGTATCAAGAAGGTTAAAAGCGGAAAGAGGTCTTTCAACAGCCTTCCCATTTGTTTCTTCTAGTAGCTGTAGCGACCATTATTAGCATTACTTTGAATTAATGAACAATTGTCCTATCATAGTCTAAGAAATATGATGGGCTGTGAAACCAATCCCAAACAAGATCCTGAGTACCTAACACATCTAATTAAAAATAAAGAAATGAAATGGTGGCAAACAAAATTGGTATCTGGTCTCTAGACAGTGCTGTGAAAAGCAGACTGGAGGCCTGGTTGTGCAACTCTTCTCCCAACAGGCAGGAAGCCTCTATGGTACAGGCTACAAAAAGGTACCTACAGAAATTATCTGGAACATTAATTACCTCTTCGGCAGTGAGTTCCCCTCCATGTGCGACCTTCCTGCTGTTAGGTAGGATCATGCTACTTCACAAGAGTGGTGTCGGATCAGCACATCATGCAACATGTACATAGAGTAAGCATGGCACAAGTAAGCCATGCTTTCCCTCCATGGATGTGGTTCATTCAAAAATGAAGTCATACCAGTACTGACAATGAGGAGCACCTTCTACATTGGTGATTTTATGTTTGTTTGTGTTTCTTGGCAGGTAAATAAAAACAAGAGCATAACATTGGCTAGATATTGCCAATACCTCTTTTCTGAAATGTCATGTGGTATTGTGACCAAGTTTAAAGAAACCACTTCTCTACCTTAGAAACCTCAGAAACTAGAACAGAACATTCAACTTCACTGTTGGAAACCCATTAGCCATCAGCCTGGCACAAGCAGGCTTCAACCGCACCCATCAACAACCAATGCACTGGAATCTTCTCAGCTGGGCTTCAGATCAGGGTGTGATGGAAAGGCTGGCTGTTGTTGCATGGATGGGTGTACTCCTGCCCATGGAGAGAACCTATACATCCAGGCTTATCACCTGGGAAGCAGTAATATGGGTGGTGTGTGATCAGCTACCACAAAGCTCTTGTGGGTGTTTGAGCAATCAGAGCCAAATAGCTTGCCAACACCCAGCAGCTTCTAGTGTTACTGACATTCATGATTTCATTCCAAACTTTGCAACATCTGGTGTTATTCTTAAAGTCCCAGTGCCTGTAACCAGGTGATTAGAGAAGAAACACATTTAAGTGAAGTTTCCTGCCTTATATGTGCTGATAAAAGTTTTAAAATGTTACCATAAAGCTTAGTTACAGTAGAGAAAATCAGTCCTATATATTTTTACAAAATCTCATAAATATTTGCAAGTTTTTGTTGATTACCTATTTTCAAGCTATGGTTTCAACTCATAGCCCTCCTGTTCTGGTCTTCATTCATCATGCTGGAGTCATGATTGGATGTGTTATTTGGTTGCAGTGCAGCAGGCATTGCTAAAGAAATGCCACAGAGGTAAGAGCTGGAAACGGGCACCAAGAAGAAATCTGTTACCAGCAAAATCGGTGGAGGCAAGAATCTTCTGGTGGTGGTTATATCCGAGGAAGAAGAGGAACGCTAAACCTTGTTAAATGCATCAGAAGGTCTCTAATATTTAAACCACAGTTAAAGGCTGACAATAGCATGTGTGGTATTAGCCACATTGCTGGGTAGGGGGAGGGAGGCATAGGAAGGCTCACCTGGCAGCTCATGAAGTCAGCAACAGAAACAAGAGCAGCGTGTCTAGGATGTTCTGATTCCTGTTCTCCAGCCCTTATCGTTGGACATGTTCCCTCAAGGATGTTGTGTCAGCAGAGCGGTGAGAGGAGACATGGGGCAATGCTTTTCTGTGCCGCTCTTTATTGCCACACTGGGATTGCTGACAGAGGAGAAGAGTGGGAGCAGGAGTGGTCTGTAGATAGTTAGCTTTCTACAGCAAGGGGCAAACTTTTAGCACTGAGCAGAAGAGTAGCCAGACAACTCCCATTAACAATAACGTGATTGCGTGTGTGAGTTCCTATTCACTGTATTGAAAATTTATCCCTAAGGGTCCACATAAATTGGAGCTGTTGACCATAAGAAATGTTCTTTTGTGGACAATAAGGACACTGAGAGGCAGCTACATGTTTTCTTAAGCCCTGGCCACATACCAGTATTTGTCTGCATAATTCTTCAATTTTTCTTCCCAGAGTTTTCATACAATGCACACATTGCTTATAGAGTGCAGGCAAAAAATGGTTTTAACAACGGCATACTTTGTTATTAAATTAGGCCTTGGAACTATAATTCCCCATCTCTGTATTTTGATTAGAAACCCTCTACAATGTTATCAAACTAATATATTGTAGCAAATTCTATATCTGCTGCTGGCGCCACGTATAATATGAACTGTATGAGAAAACAGCTAACCTCCTAAAGAAATTTTTTTTTTTTTCTCTCTCTATTTCTCACTAAGAAACAAACAGCTTACTGGCAGGTTGAGTATTCATGCTGCTGAATCTTACCTTTTATTTGATTATGTAAATGGAGAGGGACTGTATTCTGGTACATCTTGGCAAAATTTAATTTCTAGTTTACGCCTAAAACTCTCAACCCCTCAAAAGATTAGCAATTGTCAATAATATTGCGTGCGTGTTCTCTCTCTCTCTCTTTCTCTCCCACTTTCTTTTCTTTTCTTTTTCTTTTTTTCACCCTTTTTTTTTCTTGCAGTGTTATCAGGCTGTCTTTCAAATAACTAGAGCAAAGAGTTATGCAAGGGAGGCGTATATCCTCTCAGCAGACATGTTTAGCATTTTGAACTCTACAGTCATAAACAATGGACATGCATATATTTTAAAAAGAAACTTGGAGTAATTTATCTTAATTTAAAACTGACTATTTCTGCTCGGGCTTTTCTTTTTTTCTCTTGGAATGCTACACATATAATTCCTCAGACAATCTCCTGGTAATTCGTATTAATACACTTGGGGAAATGGTTTGGATTCAAAACAAATGTTCTCGCAAATGTAGTTATCTCATCCTCCTAATTTTCTAGATCCAAAAATCCATCTGGTTTAACTATTTAACACCAAGAAGTAGTAATGTTTTTTTCCTAGAATGCTTAGGAGCAGGTGTTTGAATGCAGAGAGACGAGTCACACATTCTTGGGTGTAAATTAACTTTGGTGAAGTGAATGCTGTGTCCGAGACCCACAAATGTGCGTATGGACACCCCTGCTCTCTGAGAAGTAGGCACACAGGGAGAAGCAGGAATGGCACAAATTATGGCACAAATTTGGAAGACTACCAGATTTTGTTTGCCAGTGTTGGTCATGTAGGATTATCTCCTCCTCTGCCCCTGGATCAGTGCTTTGTAGCAGAAGAGGTATATAGCAGACAGTTAGGAAGCCTAAAACCATACCGTAGCTAAACTGGCCTACTAGAAGAACAACTTTCATTTTGCTTGACTGACACCTCTCTTGTTTTCTTAGTGGTTTTTGTTCTGATTTGTCTTCATTCAGGAAGAAAATCACATGGAATATATTTCTCCATATTAAGCCAACTCGTGTTCTCTCAAACGAGCCTGACAACACATTTGTGAATTCTGCCTAGAATAGCAATATTGTCCTGGACCTGGACCTTAACTGCCTGGGAGGGAGTTTGGAAAGAGCGTAATCCGACCTTTTTTCCTTTTCTTTTCCTTCTTCCCCACCATCCTAGAAATAGCAAATCAAGAAATCTAATGTTCTGAAACAGTGCAACAATGAGGTGCGTGCACAGTCTTGTTCTGTATTAACCCTTTTACTTGAAAATTAAACTTTAATTGAAAAGTAGGTCTCTGAAGAAATCCCCAGCCACAGTATCTACCCAATTACAGCAAAGTAACAGTTGCAGTGGAAAGCTGTTAATATATAGCTGCAGTGTGGAATATGTTTCAGATTTAACATTGGCATTCAAGGCCATGACTATATTTTGATACTTAAACCAAGAGATTTTGTGTATTTAACATCAGTTTTATGCATTATAGATTTTGCTGTACCTGGGCATGAATGTAACCATATGAATCTGTTATTCAAACTGAATTAACTGTGAACAAAATGTTTGCATCAACTATTCATACAGTAGCTGCTTTTGCTATCTGTCTCTAGCTGGCAACTAAGTGACTTAGTGTCTCATTTGACTGGCTTTTAGGCAGAAGGCTTTACAGGTACTATAAGCCACAAAGGGAAAGAGTTTGGTTTGGTAGCTGCATTGACTCACAGACAAAAAACTACATTACTGCTCACATCGGTATGGTGTAGGCAGTTTCATTTGTGATCTCTTGTTTGTCTCTTGAGCGAAATGAAAGTAACATGCTGAGAGCTGTCTTCGGCTAGTCACACTTTGGCATGTATGTGTGGGTTGTTTTTGTGGTCATAAAATTTTGAGTGGTGTAGAGAAGCAAGTGTGTTGGAATGATACCTGGTAACAATGCTGCATCTTTATGATGTGTCAGGCTCTGTCTGATATGTTCTCTTGCTTGTCTTTGCATTCCTCAGGATGTTTTAACTTCTGGATGAAACACTGATTTTTACTTTAGAGTTGGGGCACAGCTTCTCAGCCTATGCCAGGAGCAATGCCTTGCCCCAAATTAAAGCAATCCATAAGGTAAGCAGAGGTCCTAGTAGCATGGACATTCCCTGGGGTAATCGTAGGTACAGCTTTACATTTTTTATTTCTGGGCAAGTTGGGACTTCTTACAAAAAATTTGAAAACAACTTAATCAGCAGCACCTGGATATGCACAGCATTTCCCACCCTCATCCCCACATGTGTACACACAGAAATTTTGTAAGAGATTTTAATATGCATATTTAGAAAGCTCCATCACAACAGTGCCAAAGTAGATGTTACAATATTGATGTTGTTTTATACAGTCAGTTGTAAGTTATTTCAAAAGGAAGGGTTTATGGCAACATATAAAAACAGGATGTGACCGAGTGATTTAGAAGGAAGAAGGGAGGAACCCTTAGTAAATGGCACAACACTATTCTAGGAGGAAAAGAAGGCAAAGACTGAGGCAGAAGGTGAAGTCCAGAGCAGCAGAAAAATGAGTATGTAAAAACGTAGGTGCATATTTGATCAGAAGAGTTGTGACAAAAGGATCCATAGACAGTTTGAGGCCACAAAAAACAGTTTTTCAGAGTTGTCTATTCCATGAAGAAAATCAGTTGCTGTAGTGTACAGACTACCTATTAGACTGATGAGTGAAAAAGAATTAAATGATGGTGATGCAGGATCAGAGATACAGCCTTACCTCCTGCCATAGGTAGGAGAACTGTATTCTGGTTTAATCACAAGTCTTGGAACCAGTAAATTGGGCTACCCCTCCGGTCTGTCATTGATTTGTGTGTAACTTTGTGTTTTCTCATTCTTCCCTATGCACAAAAACCAAAAGTCCCTCTTACTCTTGCGCCGCCTAAACCTTTTCAGTTTTTATGGGAGCCCTAAGGTTCCACTGCACATTGCAAATCTATTTATGCTGTGATCACTTCTTTCTTTGGGCTTATGAGAATATGAAAGAGAAATATTGTCTGAACATCCTCCCCAAGGTGAGTCTCATGGGCAAAAAGCCAATGCGGAAGTCAACTTAGATGCAATACCTACCCCCCTTATATATGTTTTTAAAAGTATTTTGGAGCAATTTATTCCTCTACTGATTCCTTCTTTTAGGTGATATGCATAAATACTTCTTTTAGAGAAAAGTGACACAGAAAAGTGTTTTACTTTCTTTTTCAAAGTACTTGTAAAACAGTACCTTCTTAAATTCAAGGTGGACTCTTTCAGAGCAATGGGCATTTAGATGTAAAAGACCAGAAGAACAGGTCTTTTTTTTGCTAGTAGAGTGGTCACTGTGGTCTGGGAAGTACACAGGCTATTGCTTCTATACCTACAGCTGAGGTGCTCTCAGCTAGTCAAGTGTGGAGTTAACTTCTTCCCTGGGTTTTCCAATAATCTCCAAATACACTCTGCTGTTGTGGATCTGGCTCTCGTCTCCTTCTCCCTAGATATTCCAAGTCACTTTCTGCAAAACTGCAATGTCTTTTAATTGTCTTACTCAGTGATCAATCCTTGGTGTAGGTTTCCAACAGAAAGCAATCTGTGACAGGCTGTATGGTTTGATCACTGCAGGCAGCCTGAGTTCATATTAAATGTAATTCTTACTATAATTCTTGTTGCTTATTAACACGTTAGAGGCCTGATCCTGGTTCCTTTGAAGCCAATGACAAAACTTTCATTGAAAGTAGCGGGAGGTGAAGGGGGGGCCTTTGTTGCTTGACAAAAAAACAAAACATTATGGTGCTGAAGTTGTTTGAAGAGTGTAGAACCAGCTGTTCTTAAACTTTGTGGTTTTTTCTTACCCCTAATTTGTTTTTTCTTAAAGCTACACCTCCTCATTATGGTGAAATTTTATAAAAACATAGAGCTTTAACCTTGGCCTCATTCTCAGGTGTGTTTTTGAGTGACAGCAGTTCCCAATATTCTGTAGATGGCTCGCAGGGTGCAACGAGATGCAAATGTCTTTGCTTTGCAAGTCTGACCACCCATGCTCACTTCAGCAGCAGAATTGCAATGTTCCCCAGCTCATCCACAGAGTTATCCAACCTCCTGCTCCTGACCAAGGGCCTTCTGAAATTTGGCTTGTTTAGTGCCTCCAGATTCACCTGCAGGGACACAAAAGTGACAGCCATCCCATAGAAATATTGATGAGTGTTTCCTCAAAATGCCTTGTCTTCAGGAGGGCTGCTGTGAGTCCTGGGGGTGCTTGGGAGCTGCAGTCACTTGGCAGGTATGTGGGCTGCTCCAGCCCTTGCTCTGCGTCACCCAGCTCCCAGCTGCTGGTGGCACTCGTGGGCACGAGCAGCATGCCAGCCGGGCAGTAAAAGTCTTTAGCCTTGGCCTCTCATTCAGTCTGGATGCAAGTGTTTTTCCTCCCTAGGGTTTTGTCTCAAGTTTCAAGCTTTTCTGAGCCTGAGATTTACAAAATTTGCTGGAGGCTCAATAAAGCGCTTTGGATTTTTAGTGGCCAAGACTGAATTTGCTATACTCTTTTTCTGTCCCCTCTAAGGCATCCGGGAGCGTGGATGAACCTGAGCTGTCTCTGCCCCTTGCACTCCAAGCTGGCAGAGCAGAGGAGTCAGGCAGCCGCCGGATACCGAGCCCGGCCTCTCAGCCCAGCCACCAGGTCTCAGCACCCTCCTTCGATATGGCAGTGCAGGAGCCCAGGAATTGCTGACCAACAACTGTCCCCTTCCCTCTGGTGTCCCAACACAGCCTCCTTTGCTACAGTCGCACCTCAACACTCGCTCCTTGGGAGCCTGCTCTTCCCTTGATACCTGCAGCTCCCATTTGTACCAGTGGGATTTACTTCTTTAACAGTCTGCGTGCATGTTTTTTGCAATTGCCTTGTGCAAGCAGAAATAACACTGTAATCTGAGTGAGCTACAGAGCCTTGAAAGCTATCTGCCTGCTTTGCTTGGATTTCAGTGTGCTGCCACCTCACCTATTGAGCTAAATTTCCCATTACAACTTGAATTTAAATATTCTAATAAATTTGTTTTAGAAACTCTTACAGCTCCCTTGTGCCATTTGCAGGGAAACACTCTCTGGGTTTTTTTCTAGGAGATGGAGATTTCTTTGTGCTTGGGGTGACTGATTGAATTTTACCTGCGCTAAATTATATTTGCACATTCTAGTAATTGCAAAGGGCCACACAGAGAAACAAAGCATTGACTGCCGTTGTACGGGGATTTCCCAGATGTATAATTTCAAATTGATATGAAAAAAAACCTTGCAATGCATTAATAATAGCAGAAAATGTAACTCAGTTGGCCAAGGGTGAACAGAGGCTTTTTTCTTAGCTACAAAACAAGCTATAGACCTCAGGTGACTAGCATTTATTGTTAGAATGGGTTTTCTATTGCATACCTTCTGAAACACAAAATAAAGATTTATACTGACCAACTTTGCTGTATATAACAGATCTGGATCATACCTGGGAAACAGTGTTTTTTTGAAGTGAAAGCAGAAGGTTTTTGTCTAATTCAAAGGCACTTCTCTATTATTCAGTCTTCTGGCAGGTCACTTGTCCTTTTTCTGCTGCACAATATTATCTCATGGTTGGAAATATTATGACATTGAAAAAGAAATCTTTGACAAACAGCACATACTTTTCAAATAAAGTCAAAGTGCAACTAGAATGAAATGGAATAATGCTCAGTAATGCCACCAATAGTCTATCTACATGTTTATTAATAAAGCACAAAGATTAGCTTTCTAAAGGCATAGACCAATGTCAGAAGACTGTTTTTCCCACTCTCCACAAAATGAAAGGAGACCAAAAGCCCTGATATACATTTAATAATATATCTAACACATGTTATATTAAAGTGCTTTAAGCACACAGTTCTGCCTGACCAACTGATTAACTTGAGGGCGCATACAAGTGTTGCGCATAAATATTTCACTGAAACCGTGCCATAGAAAGAACATACTGGGTTAGAGAGAGAGGGACACACAAGTTACTGGTACTTTACAGCAGGTCTCAGTAGTTGGTTACAGCTTCTGCTCTTACCGTCATCATGGAAGAGTTGGATCTCTGTTTCTCAGAAAGGGGAGGCATATGCTAACTTGTTACTCCCACCATTTTCCTGTTTTGTTTTGCACTGTGTTTTTTTCTGGTACAGTACTACCAGCAGCAATAACAAGCTTGTATTATCACTACCATTTTTAATGCTGTGAGCAATTGTAACTGGAAGCCACCTTCTCGTTTGTGCCTTACGAGCGCTTCTTCCTTTCCACTTCAGACTCTGGTAGTACACAGCTCAACTATCGCTGCCTTCATGCTCTTGCAAATTTTAATGCATTATTAATAATTTTGTAACATATTTCTTCAAGCTCTTTAGCAGAAAATGTTATTTCAGTGCTGCCTCTGATAAGAGCCTTAGTCGCCATGTGCACTATTTCCAAGCTACCACACAACCTGAGCTTTTAATTTGTTCCCCCCTTTCAAATACAGGAAGGACCTTCTGAGAATAATATTCCTTATTATCTGATTGCTTTTGTGAATCGTTTCCTGCATTTCTAGGTATGCTTATCATCATATCATAGACAGTACAGATGGGAGACCTATTAAGTAATCTAGCTCACTCTCCCTCTCTTACCTCCAACATGAGAGATCATTTAATTTGTGGAACATATTCATGTTCAGATAAATCCAGATTTGGGCTTTAGAAAAAATTGATAATGAGCAATGGGAAAAAAAATAACAACAATAGCAGGACGAAATCCCCCCAAAAGGAAATATTTCCATAATTGCTGAAGAGGGTAATCTGTCCCTGGTCTCAGATCAGAAATGCCCTTGCAAAAGCCAGATCGGGCCTCTTCCTGCTCCAAAAAGGTGCTGCCTGACTAAGGCTAAGAAGGTAGTGGTTCCTGCCTTGCCCTCGCTGTGAAAGTCTGGGGATGGAGGAAGAAAAATGACAATTAGCTGAAAAACCTTAGCAACTAAATAGTCTTTACTGTGGGCCCAGAAGCTGATGACAGAGTAAGGAGATGGTGAGAGAGAGTCACAGAAGGATCTGAGAAGAAAAGAAGATTGACAATTTTTGACTGAAAATGTATTTGTTGAAAAAATAGTGAACTGACAAAACTGAAATACTTCAGAATAATATTTCAACTTCTTCAAAATGTCCTTATTTTTGATAAAAAATGTGAAATAGAAAATGCCTATATAATTTTCTGCAAGTGTTAACAGTTTTTCATTTGACAAATCAAATTTGCTCTCATTTTTATAATTGGATTCTATTTTATTTCCACCAAAAATCCAAAGTGGTAAAAACAGAAAAAATGTGTGGGAGGAAACGATGCCAGCTTTTTTTTTAAATACATTCTTTCTGGAAAAAAGATGGGGAAAATAATTATTGCCTCACCCTTCCCCCAGGAAAAAAAAAAAAAAGCTTTGTACCATTGTATTTCAAAAAGTTGCATTTAGAAACTGCATGAGAATATTCAAAGAGGCCTAAATTTTTTTGTTGCTTTTTAATAGTATGCATTCATGCTCACATTCATATATATTGCATGATTACATACTTTCTACTAATTGTAACAAGAAATTACATAGTGATGGTTGCTCATGTCCTATCTTCTGTTGAACAGGAAGAAATCTTTCATGGGAATGAACAGAATTTATCTGCCCTCCCCACACACTGAGGAGAAGGCAAAAATGTCCCCTCAGTGCCTGGGTGCAAGTGTGCCTGCTGGAGGATTGGACCTGGCCGCCCCTGCCACCAGGAGGACTTCCTGCAGAAAACCCTGCCAGGTGCCAGGTAGGTGCATATCTCCAGCAAAGCCCATGCTTGGTACATGTCTGTGTGTGCAAACAAGTATCTGACTGGTAGAAATGATTGTTTTACTGGACTGGGATGATATTCATGCTGTTAAGCCAGCTATCAAGGTGTGATTCCATTCATCCGTCCTTAACAAACGTGAGCTGAGACATGTTCAGTGAGCAGGAGAGCAGCCCAACTCTGCCAGGATGGGAGCACTTCTTCTGCACTGATTACTGCTACTTTTACCATTTGCGTGGAAGCAAAAGTGGATTCAAAAGAAAATATTATTGCTTGATTTCTGGCCACTCAGTGCTTCATGAGAGAGGATGCTAATGCAAACTCTTGTTATGCCTAACACCACAACATCCTCAAGTCATTACAATGAGAAAAAACACATAATTTTTTGGTATATATTTTTCTTTTTACATGTATCAGAGTTGAATCAGAGAAGGGGAACTGTCAATCTTGGATAACTGGCTTGGCTGTATGTAATATATGAGTAGTGCCCATTTTATTCTGCCATGTATGTAGCTCAAAAGCCCACTTGTAGACCTTTGCCTATTCCCTGCCTGGATATTTGGAGCAGGAGGAACCCTTGCTACTTCTCTTTTGGATATCGTTTACCTTTCTTTAATTTCTGGCACAGGGTCCTTACGCATGCTGTCAGCTGCTGGCCCTGGGAAACTGCTATCTGGAGGTAGATCAGGTGGGGATTTGGGAGAGGGCATCTGTGGAGACATGGGGTGAGCTCCAAGGGCTTCCACAGGGGTGTCAGTGGGGAGACCAGGAGCAAGTGGCTTGGCTGGAGCTTCCTGGAGTGGGTTGTGTGCGGGAGGGTGCTGGCAGGACAGTAGGTGGCCATTACCTTCTGGCGCTCCAAGGGCACTTCAAGAGGGCTGTGCAGAGAGGGTGAGCAGAAGAGGGCATAGAGACAGGCCATGAACAGAGGGCCAAAAGAAAAAGCTCTCCATTAACCAAGAATGCTGTCGTCCTTAAATGGTCTTTCTTCATCACAACCGGATGCGTGTGATAGATAAAATTATATTCATCTCCAGTGATGGTTTCTCACAGTTCAGGGAAAAAGTGATGATTCCAAAGATAAAGGGGGGACTAGGGAGAAAGAGGAGAGAAAGTGACGCCAATTCTGAGGATTTAGCCTGCAAATCTGTGTAGTTGGCTGTGACTAGCGGCAGTAACAGTTACAGTGAGAATACATTACACTTTTTTGTTGACTTTTCAGCTTTTTAATTACTAGCAAGTTGGTAATGGCATGCCGAATCAGATCCTGCTTCCCTTTGCGCTCCAGACACTCATGTCTTGACCACAGGGCCATAAAATTATCAAAGGGAAATATTATTGGCTGTAACCACCTTGGTAGTATTTTTACAAATCCTGATAGACCACAAATCTATATTTAATAAGAAAAACAAAGCAAACACACACCCCATTCACTTCAGCTGGTGCTGTACATTGGACGGGGGAAATGCATTCATTCTATAGGGAGGCAGAAATTGCAGACCATGCCTAGGAAAATATGCTTATTATATCCTCGACTGGAAAAAAATTATAAATTTCCTTTTTAGGTATTTTCATAAGTTGTCCCAGCCTTTATCAGCTCAAATGCCCTCCTGCTAAATTATTGCAAATATTCTACCATACAGATTCATTGTAGTGGCATATTAGAGAGATATTTTAACATTTTGAGTATGTTAACATAATTTAGAAATGAAGTCTTTACTGGGTAAAAAGATTGCCCGTTCATGGATTTGGATGCCTGAGGAAACATAACAGTCTGAAACAATCTTGTCTTCTCCATTCAGGCTTTGAGGCAGTGGGTTTCTTCTCTTAAAGCCTCTAGAGAGCTTTTAAGGAACTGAGAGATAGCTGTGAACAATGGGGAAGATGCTTGCAACTACTGAGAGGATGCTTTGAAACAGAGCAGAGGCTTATGGTTTCTGTCAGGACCTTCAAAAATATATAGTCACTGCAGAGTTAGCCTAGGCCTGAACAGCCACGTGCCTTCAAGCATCCATACTGCTGAACTGTGCTTGGCTCATGCTCTTGCTGCTGCAGGCACTTGGGTTTAGCAAGGGCATATCCTGGGGCTCTCAAGATCTGGCAAGAAGAGGAGTTTCTCTAGGGATATTTCACTGTATGCTGTAGGAAAACCTTCCTGCCCTCTGTGGGTCCTAGTGCAGAAGAGCTCTTAGTTGCCCACTTGTCCACCCTGTAGTGTGTCCTGCCGTGCCTGCTCCTTGCTGCTGCCCATCCAAAGCAGGGGTCTGGCATGGTAGGATGAACTCTTCCTGCTGCTGGCTGCATTGTAGCCAGAGGCACAGAGATGGTATTTAGGGGTGCAGGGGGGCATTTCTGCTGTAACTTGTGCTCTCAGGAGGCAGTGGCAGCTTGCCATAGAGAGGCCACTGTATGTGTTGGAGAGTCACGTGGAAAGAACTGGCCCTGGCTGGAGCTCCTGCTGTGTGCCCTAGCTGGGATCCTGGATGTAGACTGGTGTCTCTGAAGCAGGGCTAATAAAACAAAGCGGTGTGTGGTGCTTTCCTGACGCAGAGGTATGCTGGCTGGAAATGGCTCCAAACATTCCATAGGAGTGGACACCTCAGAGAAGCTGTGACACAGCTTTCTGGGTCAGCCTACAAGGGTAAGGGAGGCTGCGCCAGCCCAGGGATGAGTCCTGGATTGCTGTCCCAAAACAAGTTAATTCGGATCAAATCTCTGGCTAAGAATTTTGGTGTTGACAGGTTAGCAGATAGTATGCTACAATTATAGGTGTTGCCAGTGCACCTGGAATTATACTGGGTTTAGAGGCCATGAGTAATAGCTGGCAGGAGGCGGCAATTGACTCCCATGTGTCCATGATTTGTTTCCCACAAGGAAAGCATATATTTGTACACTGAAAAGGATGCACTCAGTCATTGCACAGCACTTGGTCAGTCACAGAGGCAGGTTACTGGTTAGCAGTACAGGATGCACTGTCAAAGTTTGTGCTGCCTGGGTGCTGAGACAGGGCGGTGTCTCTGTGGACAGGTAATAGCCTTATTTCTGCTATCCTGCATGCTCATTAGCAGACTGCCTCAGCTGGCTGGTGTTACAAGTAATCCAAACCATATTCTAGCAGGCTGGTTCATGAAACCCTAACCTGCTATTGGTTACCTACACCTGATTTAATGACACAATGAAACGTTGCAGGATAGAGAAAGAGGCCAGCAGTAGATGCATCCTGAAAATATACTTAGATGGCAGGACATTCGTATCATTCTGGCGCGCCATGTCTTGCGGGGAGGAGCAAGTTTTCTCTGGGAGTGGCTCGAGGCTCTGCCAGTATCTACTTTTGTGTCATGAACACTCTGCTATTCCTACTGCTCTGTGTCCAAGTAAGCATTGACATTAAGGACACCTTGTACATTCACATCCTTGCAGGGTAGGAGTTCATGGATTGTCTGAATGCTCATCATCCTGCTGTCCCCAGATGAGGTGTTAGCAAGGAGAGTGTATATAGGTATCCCTTATGGTGCTGGAACCAGTAAAGCCGCTGATACTGGAATTTGCTATACACTGACCATCAGCTCCCCAAACACTTCTCTTTGCTGCTGTCAGGAGTACCTCCCCTGCTGCCTTTCTCATTTGAGGTACTCAGTCATTTTGTTCTCCTTTTGTCTGCCTTTTCCTTCACTGCCTCTCCATGTCCTACTCCGCCTTTCCTTCTAGTAGTTGCTACGCTGGTCTGATGAGTCCGTCTTGCAGCAGGTCACCTCCATAACTTGTGGGATTCTAGTTCTGCCACAGCTTGTGTGAGTGTCCCTGCCTGCTTCAGTCAGAAGACTCAGCTAAAGGAGTGGAAAATCATATTACTATTTTTTGCCTGCATGAAGGAAAAAAAGGAATCTCCCATTTTTTATTCTGTATCATAGCAAAGCCAAAAGTTGTTACTTTTATCTAAAGCTACGCACATAACTGACTTTTCAGTTGGCTGGCTGCATTGAAGCATTGGAGGAAAGCAGTCTTTCTGCTTGATATGAAACAACATTTTTTGGTTTCCTAGGCAAATGGGGAAAAAAATCTGAAAAATTTAATTTGAGGCCAAGTAAAACATTTCAATTGACTTAAAATAAACATTTTCTTCACTATAAAATGAGAATTTCCAGTGTTTTCTTTTTGTGAAGGAAACCAAAAATTTCATTTTTTGGATAGAGCCAAAATTTTTCAGTAAAATACCCCCATGATTCATTTTTGATCTATGGGGTATACCTATAGATTAGACTCTACTCTGTCCAGGGCTTCTGAGTCTGGCTTGACAAGAGCTCAGGGAGGACTCTGACAGTAAGGGGTGTATTCTGCCCCTTGAGGAAGGAACCAAACAGGCAAAATCCATGTCAGCCCCCCCCACCCCAGGCCCCCAAGTGTCCAGTTAAGTGTCTTTTCACAATTTAACTCTGCAAATAAAATTATCCTGAACAGTGTAAGGGGAGTGTATGAAAGAAAATTAAAGGCACAAGTTTATGAACAGCTCCCCATCCCTCCTCAATTTAAGTGCTGAAAATATTTTTGTCTTCTGTTTCATGACTTGTACAGTGGTAAAAACACTGAAGCACATTTATTCACACATCATCAACTTTCAGGAAGGAAACAAAAAATAACAGTGCCAGCAACTTTGATAACATATATAAGTGACAAATACTGTGATACAATTAAAAAAAGTGCTGTAAAGTGTGGCTTGCTGAACCTTAAAATTAAGCACTAAGACATGCCCAGCACTTTCTATTGCTGAATGTCAGAATACCTGAGGAGCTGAAGCCTCTGAATATGCCCTTTCAAGAGCAAGTGGTGTGCTCCTGATGAGAATTTTGATCTGTCCTGCATTTAAGATCATCTGCACTGAGTTCCCGTTAAAGACAAAACAACAAAAAAACAAAAAACCCACACATTTTGTCTTTTCATAAAGGCCAAAGGAGCTCAGCTACTGCAATTTTTGCTAAGGTATTTTACTATGATATAATATGCCACAAACATTAAATGCGAACATATAGATATATTTGAATATAAAGATCTCTTACTCAGTGAGAGCCGTAGATGATCTTATAATTATGGTTACCTGTGGTTTTCCATTGTAATCTTATTTCTCTTTAGCTGCTTGTGTAGCAAGAGATTTTTCTGGACCTGGCTTCCCTGGGATGTAACCACCGGTGGGGCAAGGGTCTTTCCTTGCATTTGGACCTGTGCTGTGGTGTCCCCTGCCCTGCTCTCTTTGACATTGCCTGAGCTGTGTCTGTGCCAAGATCAATAAAATGGAAATGCCTTCTTTTCATCACGACAAAGGGGAGGTTGGTATTAAGCTTCAACAGTCCATGATGTTTGTGGTGACAGAAATTGATACATGTTCCATGTGTTATATCGAGGCTTGAAGCTGTTTGCAGCTGTGTCTTTATCAGAAATTCTTGCCTCTGCCTCTGTCAAAGGCTTTTATATTGCTTTATATATGTAGCTTTTGAGCAGCCGGATCTCTCTGCTCATATCCTTAAATTTTTTGAAATGCGGCAACAGCATTCTGGCTGAGGTAGTGTGCTTGGAAACATCTCCAGCCAGTCCTACTATGGACTAAGTATATGATGAAGCAGCTCAAAAATACATCCCAAATTATTATTTTACTTATGATGGTATAGGCTACCCTAACCAGATGGGACCAAGCATCAACTGAAAAGAAAGCATGGTAAAGAATGTCTCCCTGAATCTTAGTCCTCTCTCCTGTCCCTCTTTCTCCGTCCACCAGCTCCCATCCATCTATTCCAAAAGCATCAGTCACCCAGCTCGGGAACAGCAGTAGTACGAGGAGCCTCGGGTAATTGGTTCCTCAGCAGTAATGATGAGTAGCAGCAAGTGGAAGACAGAGTCCTTGTAATTAGCTTGTGCGCAAGCCACCAGCTGAAACAGATTCACACAAAGTGTTCACCAAACAAGTCAGAATAATAAATGCATTTATAAAAAAAAATAAAAATCAAATAATTTATTAACAGAAAAGAAGGCTAAATTAGCTGTATAAATAATTCACCATGAATTTCTCAATTCTGTTTTATACCAAACATTTACTTTAACCTAATTCTTCAACCTGCTGAAGCTTTGGGAAGATTAAAGCCAAGAGAAAGTGAAAACCAAAAAGGCAAGAAAATGCAGCTACATATCTGATTGCCACTGTTGTACCTCACATGAGTTGAGACTGTGTTTCAGTAGAAGCTATTTTTTCAGGTTCCCATTACATGATCAAGTTTCTGTGGCTATTACTGAAGTAATGGTCTAAACCCCATCTGTATGGGAAGACTCACAGCTAGAGCCTATACATTGTGTGTTTTCACCATTCATACCTCTATTCAGGAAACCATTTCAGCACATGCTAAAGTGAAGAACATGTTTAAATATTTTTCTCCTCTGGTGACTCTGTGAAGAACTGTAGCTGTTGTTCAGGCAGATATTCTTAAGAAGGGACTTAACTTGTATTTAAGGATAACTGGAAATTTCACAAAATTGTGATTTTTTTCAAATTAGAATAAAATTGAGAACGTA
Source organism: Apteryx mantelli (assembly GCF_036417845.1). Taxonomy (NCBI): domain Eukaryota; kingdom Metazoa; phylum Chordata; class Aves; order Apterygiformes; family Apterygidae; genus Apteryx; species Apteryx mantelli. The sequence continues at coordinate 64,449,536 of NC_089979.1, forward strand.
GGACCACTTTATCGGAGTCTTAAATAGCAAAATATTAACGTCTTTTGCACGTGGGAGCACCATGCACAGACTGCAGCTTCCTTAAAGTTCCTTCTCAAAGAGGTTTGCTCAGCTGATGGCTGGTGAAAAACACAAATTGCAAAATGTTGTTGTGCTGATGCTGTACAGTGGAGCTCCACAGCAAATGGTAAAAATTTCAGCAAATCTGGTTTGGTTCTGATGCTCTGCGCCTTTCCTCTCTTGGTTTGTATGCTTAATAGGCTTTCTGTTTTGCTAAGACCAGTACATTGGATAAGCAATGGTATTTCTAATCATTCGAGTCAATATTGTTGTGTCGCCATTGCAACATTGATTAAACAGATAAAATACAGCATTACAAAACCAATGAGAATACAGTACTTTGAAGTTACAGCTCACTACTGCTTCCAGTCACTTCCACAGAAAGTAATAAAAAGTACAATCAATGAATTGGGATTTCATCAACAGGATTTAACCTCAGTCATCATCTGCAGCAGTGCTGAGGTTTTTAAGACTACGTCGTGACCTCTCATTATGCCTCGGATACAGAGGCCTTGGCTGAACCAACATTTGCTGATTAGGGATTTGTTCTATCATCAGAGATCATTTTGTTTTTACCGTTATTGAATTCCCAGTGTGTATGTATCTTCTCTTTGTCTCTGCCATTCAGAACAGTCTCCATTTCTTGTTAATTTATAAACAATGCAATGAAATCAAATGAGACTCCCGTAGGGCTTTCTTTTTATTGTAAACATGTTAATGTTCAGTGAAAACACTGAGGTATTTCAGCTACTAAACCCAGCAGGAAAAATAATAGTTTTGGGGAGGGGGTGGCAAGTCAAACATAGCGTTTGTTGAAAGTAGTATCTAAAATAGTTGGTTTTTAAGCATATGACATACTGTTTTTCCCCAAGAAGGATTTTCTGGCCATATCAAGATGGAAATCTCAGGTAAGCCCCTCTGCACAGTATACACTGAATGTATGTGTTCCCCATTTTTGTGGGGGGGAAAAAAAACAGATAGTGAAAATCACGTAGTGAGACCTCATTTCAGCTTTTGGACATGTGAAAGATGATTGTGCTGAATGTCTTTTCAGGAGCTCCAGATAAAAGAATGGGATAAACATTATGCAGAGTTCTGCTCAGTCCCGTCACCAGATGAATCAATGACTTCACTTTTTTTTCAAAAAAAGAAAAAAAAGCTTTTTTAATATGTTCTCCTAGTTGAACTGAGTGACTGCTTCTTCCTTAAAAAAAGGCTAAAAAATAGGAATTAATTACATTGAATACATAAATTCCAATAGAAATCATTTCTGTTTCTAGACATGGGACATTGCTCTTTATTATTTTTATGATGTTGCAGAACTACTGAGGTTATAACATACATTAAAAGTAGGCGCCAAGCTTTCTTAAATTAAAGGGTTGGCTATGGCCATGCCTTGCCTGTAATGAATCAGTCTCAATTTCTGTGTACCCAGTGCATGTACACCTGAGAGGTTACAGTGGACGTCTCTCTTCTCACTCCATGAAGCAGAAGCACATTTTTTGTAAAGTAGAGCAACATGGCAGCAACACAATTGTTCTGCTGGGTAAATCCTTAAACAAAGTGAGATAGAGGGAACTGATGATAGACTATATTTAAAGTCTATAAAAAGTTAACAGCCTCTTCTCAATAATTATGTATCTATAAAAAAATAAAGATGATAGAGGGCCAAAACTTAATGGCATTTATGTTAATGTGATGCTGAACACTCACAAGCTGTAGATAGCTGCAAAAGTGGGTCACATATAGCTTAGAAGCTTTACGTTGTATATTCCATTCAGCATATGTCTGTTCAAATAAGTTTTTTGTGTGTAAAGTGAGCAAGTCACCTCTAGCATTGCAATGCTTCTGTCCACGCTGTCTGTGTTTCTTTGAAATCATGCTGTCCCTGCTGAATGGGGAGGATTGAAAATCTCCCATTTGTTGCTGGCTAATACTCCTTTGTTTAATGTTCAAGTGGGGCGAATCTCCTGGTTCCACCTGCTTATATATTTGCCTTTGTTCATGTGAAGTCCCATAGCCTACCAGGAGTGGGAGTAAATGAAAGTGAGGACCTAATTCTAGCTAATACCAGTTCATAGTGACTTTTACCAGTTTTATAGCACTCTGGTTTCACAGGGCTGCTCTGCTTTGCTGTTACTGTGAGTGAGAACCTCCATGTCCATGTAATTAAGAGAGCCCCAGAAGTAATCTTTGCAGAGATCAGAGTGAAGGAGCAGTGTAGGATGAGGGAAAATACAACAACATTTGGGAATCCAAAGAAATATGTTCTCCTATTTTTTTTTTTTTTAACGGAAACTCGGGTCCCCATTTTGTTGACACTTTTACGAAAAAAATTAGTTATATCAGGCATTAAAATGACAAATTGGCTGATTGTGTTTTAAATATGGAGCACTATCTGTTTGTCAGGCAGCTCATAATTAGCAGTGACCTATGTGGTATCAAGGCAAGAGATCATCAGATCGAGTTTCATGTTTATTCCGCAGCCGGTATCTTCCCTATTGCTAATGAAAGAGTCTCCCAGGGACTGGCATATCTGAGCCTGGCAGCTATGTAACATCACTGTTTGAGCTTCAGTTCCATCTCAGCCTTCATTCTGATTTGGTTTTTGATCACATCGCATATTTATAAATTTATCCTGTTATCAAATATGTTTCCAATGGTGCTTTTTGAGGCACAACAAAATAATATATTTCCTAGTAATTTTTGTGGTTGGTCAGCATAAGTGTGTGTTTGGGGGGATGGGGAAGTTGTTTATACTTTTCTGGAATATGGTCAGCTTTATTGTTTTGTATAGGTAGGGCATATGTATTCCTAAGGGCACAAATGGCCATCAAGTTACTAGTGGTTCACAGTTTGCATCCTGTTTAGCCTGCTTCTCCCCAAAGCTGAAAACATTTTGGTGATGGAAAGTAAAATGTCTCTGAAAAGACATGATTTAATGAGAAAAAGAATTGCAAATAATGAAAAGATGGAAATGTGTTTCCTTAAGTGATTCCATGCTTGCATTTGCTAAAATGCTCCCTGCAGAAAATTTCCTCATCTTACCTTTTCCCAGTCTAGCCTTAATATTGTTCTTATGACTATTTCTGTGTAAAATGCAGAAGTTGATGGTTCAGTATAAGCAATAAGATCACAGGACTTTTGATACTGGAGTATTGGATCGGTTGTCATGTCATGACATACATATTCATAACCTAGCAGGCCTTGGAGTCAATTTATGCATAAGGGACTGATAAGAAAAAAATTGATTTATGGTGATCTGAAAAACATGGTCTCCAAAGATGTATTCTGCAGCTTTGAGACCTACAGTTTAGGCTCTATTAATTTTACAGTGCTGTCTGGAATTATCCATCTGTTTAAAGGTTAACTGTCTTTACCCTTTTGAAATGGGTAGTTCTGTTTTGGTTCTTGCTTTGCTCATGCCACTGATTTATAAATTATTAAATCTATCACCACACAAAAAGACTGCAATTGGTTGGCAGATTACAACATCTACTTATTTCAAACTTTCCTTAGCAACTTTTGATATTATCTTAATTACTTTCTGGTAAGAGTTGGGAGGAGGGGCAATGTTGAACCCAGTGGCCTATGTTGTACAATGTAATGAACTTTGTGCAAGAAAGCACCATTATTCTAACACTAATGTACCCATGTGCCCAGAGAAGCACATTAGAAAAAACCTTCAACACAACACTGTACCAGACAACTTGAACACCTAGTCACATAGTCACAGTCAGAGAGATAGTGGGACCTGCTGATCAAGAAACAGCTTCAGAGAAGACCCGTAGAATTCAACCTTTTTGTTTTCTGAGTAGAGCAGGCAAGCTGTAATGTTTTTTCCTTTTAATAGTATTGGTTGAGTGGGTAGGACCATGGCTCTTGCTCCTTTCCTGTCAGAACAGCTGAGCTGGTCTTGCTTGTTTTGAAACTTGCTGTTGGAGGGGAGCCAGGAAGAACTGGGATGGAGCTGTGGCATGTATGGAAATGGCTCTGGGTCCAAAAGCCTCCCAGGAGGCACCCACCATCTCTTGCTCAAGAGACTGACCGGCATCTGAAGTGAATAGCATTGTAGAAAATGACATTATACTTTGAACTCTGTGGTTCCACTCACATAGCCTATTGCTACTCAGCACGAGTACACATTTGGCTTTATGGCACTTGTTGACAATACTTAATCTATAGATGACAAGCACAAAGTTCTCCATCATCTCTTCTCTTCTATAAAGCACCTCCTGCCAATGCTCTCCAGCAGCTGGGCAGTTGTTTTAATTGTTAGCATGCGATCATTTGAAAGTCAATTTGAGTGCATACAGCTAGCAGGGAATAAGGGCTGAATTTTCTCAGAATTCTCTTTTGTGTGTGCATGCACATCTGTGTGTTTCTGTATTGCAGCTTCTGGTCATCGGTACTATCTGAGTATGTTGATCAGTTGCGATAGATATCAATCACAGTCTGGGATAACTGTTGGACGGTGACAGTTTTCTTGAAGTTATAGTATCTCTAGCTTGCGTCTGTGTAAATTTGTTGTCCATAGTCTTGCAGATAGATCAGAGATGATTTTTTTCAGCTAAGCTTTGAATAAATCCCCCTATTAATTTTCTAAGTTGCTTTTGGACCCTTAATTAACTTTGGCCACAGCATACAGGCTTTAACAGAAACTTCCTTTCTCAAAGCACAGGAGACCTATGCTTACATTCCCTGCTGCTTTTGGACGGCTACAAACCCAGGAGAGCCATTTTGCTTGTCTTTTTTGCTGGATCAGCAAAAGCAGAAATATCGCCTGTGCGGTATCTCTTGTATATAGAATAAGTAGTTCAGCTTTAGCATAGTTCTGTGAGAAAACTATTTCACAGAAAAAATGTTCCTTGCAGTATTATTCCATTCCACAGCTTGAGAAACTCTGCATGAGTATTCATCATCTGATGATAGTCAGCCATGGGTGAAGAAGTTTGTTACATAGACTGACAAATGTTGAGCAACTACTGCTTCCAGAAAATCATATTTAGAGTTTCATATCCTTACTATTCCAATAGTTGGCATTTGCATGTATAAAACTGAAGAAATTCCCAAGAGAATGCTGAATAAATACCTTATGATCTGGTCCATTAACTTCAACTGGAGGGGTCAGCTCTAGAACTATTAGAAAAGAGCATTTTCCCCATATATAGTTTGTTTTTCTTTCATTTAAAACAGAAAATGGAGAGATTTTTTTCCAAAGATGTTCAATTGTTAGTCTAAATGATTTTAGTTTGTGTTGGAAATTGAAGTTCTCAGGTTTGAAGTTTTGCATTTACAATGTAAAGTTGAAAATTTCTACATAAAAAGACACTTTGTGTGAAATAAATTATTTAAATGAACTCCTAATTTTCCAGTGAAAGCCCAATTATGTTGGAAAATTTTTAACCATTTTCTCAAGAGTAGAATCCTCAAGAGAAATGAAATATAGCTGGTATATTCTCATAGAATCATAAAAACCCCTCCAAAGTTAAGAAGAGGCCTCGAGAGTTCACCTAATCCATTTCCATAGCATGCAATGCTAAAGACAGAAAAAAAGATAATGGTTTAAATGATCATAATGAAGAGTTTAAATGATTATAATCAATATATTTTAAACAAGAGTTGATTTCCAAACTACTGGCAAATAATTTTTTCAATATAACTTTTAATATACTACTTTTACCTGAACCAGCTATGTAATTTATTCTGAATTAACATTTCTTTTATACAGTGCTAAGAGATTCTAGTTAGGAACAGGGTCCTGTTTTACTAAGTGATCTATGAATACAGAATTTAGCAAGAAGCCTGACCCTGAATGGCATGTCATCTGAAGAAACCAAGCTAGGAGGGCTTCCTTGAGATTATAAATCTTCCTAGAATTTCCCTTAAATACTCTTAAATACTGTTAAATATGTTTTTAGTAATAAATAGCATATTGTTTTTCAAGGAGAGCAAAATTTGCAATTTCAGTTTTACCAAAGATTTAATAGTATGGGTTGAGTTTGCCAATGGTTAACACACATAAACATAAAATGTCAGTGTAAAAATTGCCAGTCTCTTCCTGATTTGCTTATGGCCCATGAGTAGACTTGGTTTTGCTTTTTAAGCAACATGCAAGTAAGTGAGAGACTGTGGTAGGAGATAATTATGAAAAACAAACCTCATGGCTGTGATTGCAGGAGCTATTGTGATAAATACAGGTAAAAATTGCTGAAAATAAGAATACATTTATTCAATGGCTTTCTGTGGCCACGATGTAATTGAAAAGGGTGCTGAGATCTCATTACTGCTGAAAAGGTCTCCTCGCTATGCGGAAATGTGGACATAAAGCAATAGGGGAGAACTGAACATTAAAAACATTGACCTGCTTCCTTTAGCTCTTGATTAGTCTGGGGATGAGGAAGATCTGCACACCCATCTGGCAATCTCTTGTAAATATTGACTTCAAGGGAGCAATGCCATACTGCCAGTTCGCAGCGGTGTCTTCATTTGTTACAGACAAATTGTGGCATTTCCGATAATGGCTGCCCGGTGCAGATGAAGTTTCTTCATTCCTTTAAGAGCTCTGGATACTTTAGGCACGATTCAATTGCCTAAGCCTAGGCACCTAGGGCCATTTGAGATACCCTGGGTGTCCTGCTGGGCCCTCAGCTGCTGGTCTGGGATTGCTTGGGTCTCACATAAGTCTCACGTCCTATCTACTAGTCTACCATGTGGACACCTAGAACATCTCTAATTACAGTAAGTACTTATGTTTCGACACCTAAATGGCACCTTTTGTGTCTTTGTGACCAAGGGCATGGTTGCTGAGCAATGGTAGAGCCATAGGACAGTTAGCAACTGGCTTAACTTTGACACATAAGCACCCCAAGAAACTCAGTGAAGCTGCTGTAGGGCCCATCACAGCACTACCTTGCTCTAACAGCGTCCCAGACGTGCGGTGGAGCCCCGGCCACTGCGACATGCTCTGGGATCTCCTTTAATGACAGTGGAAGCTACAGGATTTTGCAGGGTAATACCTGAGCCTTCAAAGATGAACCTGTCCTTAACTGGTCCCACTAAAAGAGCAGAAATCTGAGTACAGAATCTAAAGGAAAATAGGACACCAAGTTTCCTAACTGGGAAAACAACAATATGAGCACTTGCTGGAGCTTGCGGGAGACAATGAGAAAGAGCTGGATGTACATACACTGAAGTGAAAGGCCTGGCCTGCCAATCCCCGTGATCTTTGCAAAGGTTTATGAAACTCTCAGACCAACACACTACTGCAAAAAGTGCAGAGGTAAAGCACATTGCCCCAAATGCAGAATTAATGATTATAAGTGAGATGTGGAAATTAGAAAACCTTAAGCATTCTAAACCCAAATGGGCTGCTTGTGTGGAAAGGGAGGTGTAGAGACAGAGGGACACTTTCAGCTCTAATGTTGGGAAACACATGAGAGCTATTTCTACTATGATTGGAGACCAGAAAATATTTACAAAAGAACAAGGCGGACAGACTGTGATTTTGGGGTGATTCTCACCGGGCTTCTGTGACCAGCACTGTGGACAGATGATTGTAAAAGAACATCTGACAAAGAGTAGGACATTAGCCTTTCAGTTGGTCCCTATGACTTTTATCCTTTCCCCTTCTCTGATAATGCCTGTAAAACATGGCATGCTAATAACAATTTCTTTTGTCTGAAAAGTGCTTGGAATTACGGTCGTGAGCACTAGCCAACAGCATCGATGACCATGAGTCGTATTTCATCTGCCTCAGATGCTTAACTTAAGCATTACTATTACTTCATTTGCTTGCCTACGGAGGGACCCAGGGAGTGGCAGCCCTGGATGGCAGGTCACCTGAAATGCTTACTGCTTTCTTGAACTTAGACACGGCAGTTGTTGTGACACCAAGCTAGATACTGTCAGCAGACAGTCTGAGTATGGCCCCTAGCACTTTTAATAGAAAGCAGCCTGCCGCTTCTTGTACCTTGGCTCTTGAGGCACTCACACAGCAGTTAGAGTCCAGGTGTGCATAGGCAGTACTTCGATATTAGTTGAGAATAAACATGCACAGGCTTGATTGAAGCCTTATTCTATCATTTTTTCAGTTACTTTATACAAAGCTTTTAATAGCTGATGTGAAAAGGCTAATGGTCAAAATAGGTTTGACTTTGGGCAAAAAGTCGTTAAGAGGAAACTGAGAAAACATGGAATTTTACCACTAATACAGTCAGCAGCTGACTTGCCATGACTGCATTTACTAACGATAGTGCTAGGGGTAGTGACCTGCCTGAGGTTGTTTTTCCAGTCTTTTCACCTTCTCCCTTCCCCTACTCCCTCCTTCTGTTTCAAAAACATGTTTTCTTGCTGGATCTTGGTGCAAAACCTCTCCAGCAATCCTCACAACTTGCTGGGCATGTTTTTTGTTAAGTGCCAGGTGGTGAAATAAAAAAAGACAAGCGCACAGAGACTTTTTGTTACTGTGATTAATTTTGACGTTCTTACAACTCCTGAACCTGGCTGCATCCCTATGTGGAAGATTCAGCATTTAAATAGCATTCATGGGTTACTATTGATCAGGGGGGCCAGGGGGAAGTGCATTTATTCCTCCTGGATTACTCCTTCTCCTGCTTTGTAATTATTTGTTTCCACTTGTAGTGGGTTTTGTTATTTAGTGTTTAAAACTAGTTTAATTAATATCTCTTCTGTTGTTGTTGTTTTGAAAAAGTGACAGACACTCATGAGATAGATAATGGATTGATAAAGAACACTTGAGGGGACCCCGGAGTGCTCATCATTTGCTAGGTAGGGTATGTTAAACATAATACTGGTAAGATCAAGCCCTCCAGGACAAAAAATGAAAGAGGCATTTAATTGGAACACTTAGCAATCACAAAACCAAGACAGAGGTTAAATTGTTTTGAGCAAGAGAAATTAATACATTAAAGGTTACATTTCCAACTGTGAGGCTGCAGAGCCAGGCTCTTATGCAGTGTCAGAATTACATAAGGCAGAAGAAATGGCTCTGAAATGATTGTGGAATCATTAACAAAAGCCAAGGCAGAGTAAGACATTTCCCAGCAGGAGGGTGTGAAGAAGAATAAAGACATGGAGAGAGCTCATTAAGAATGAATTGCAGACCATAAACATTTGAAACCACTAAGTGTGGAGTTCTATCTGTTATCTAATGACTCAGAAATTATAAAACTAGCAATGACTTTCAGAAAAGGAGTTGACTTTGCAGGAGGTTGTTTGCCATTATAAAAAAAAGGTAATTTTTGTTTCTCATTGGGGGAAAAAAATAAAAATCCTTCATCTTTGTAAATCAGCACAATTGAAGCAACTTCAGCTATACCCCTGAGAGATTTCCTTCTGTATAATTACACATTGTCTCAGATTTAGTAACAAGGATGTTGAAATGGAGGAACTGCATAGAGGATGAAGGAAGAGACAAGAGGTTCATTTCTTACTGTCTGACTGCAAATGATTAACCTCTTCATCTTTGAAAAGATCTAGCAAGTGCTGAGATCTCCCTAATTAGTGGAAATTTCATTTTCTTCATTTTGATTAAGGTCTAGACTAGTCTATGCCTGATAAACAAATGATAGTCAAAGAAACAAGGGTGAATTAAATGCACTGACCAAAATGTGTCCATTTTGTTTATAAGATGCAGTGTCAGTAGAATTATATAGAACCTAGAAAAAGGCAGATTACATGGCACAAGAAGGTTATTTCTTAATAATAATATATATGACACAACCATTGCACCAGGCTACCAGGAAACTCCTCCAGTCTCCCAGGATGGTGTAGATTGTATTCCTATTTATTGAATTGATCCTGGAGGGGTTTCCAAACTACGTATCCTATGAGATGAGTAGAGGGAGGGGCAAACAAGCAAAGGAAGAGGTTCAGATTTAAAGAGCAGCATGAAAGAAATGGCCAGGATGGAGAAAAGTTGGAGGTTTAGGGAAGAGTGCTATAAGAGTAATGGCCATTGCAGATTGCTGACCGTTACTGAAAGGTTATGGAAAGAAATCAGTTCAGTCCACCCTACATTCATTCATTTTTCTGCTGATATGAAAATAACTCATCATGAAATAAAATGTATAGTGTTAAACAAAACATTTTGCTGTCAATATCTTTAACTTTTAATCATTCTCAGTTTAAGTTTTGGTCCATTCTGAAACAAAATGTAGTTTCAAGGGAAGCTTGTCATTCCTTAGCTGTTAATATTTAAAAACATCAAAATCAAATAATAGCAAATGCCCAACTTTTTTTTGGGGGGGTGGGATGGTAAGGAGCACACATTCATCCATACATTCATCATGAATTCATAAAATATTTTGGTTGACATAAATTTGCATTTTAAAGCAAATGAAACAGGCAACCCAAAGTGTCTTCCAGCTTTGGTATAAAAATGGAGAACAACAGGATCTGGGAGGAGGCGAGCAGAAATGGTGGGATGACTGTAGACAGGACAATAGTGGAAATAATTTCCATACTATAGGCACAAGAATTTCTCATTTGTGGTGAATGCAGAGATAGCTAAATGCATGCAAGGTCCATTTAATGGATCTGGTTTATAAAATTGGCTGCTACTTTCTGACCAGCGTTTATTTTGACAGTTGAATGACTTATAGTTCCAATTAAAAGCAGCTAGATGCCTAACTCTGAGACTGCAGCTATAGAAAATAGCTCAGCTACATACTATATTCATTTGTGCTTGTGTTTAAAAGTAAATACATCTTCAGTGGAGATGCAGCTGAGAATCCAGGTGGGTGGAATTTATCCACTTCTCACCTGGCCAAGCCAGAATTTACCCCCTCCTTAAGGAGGTGAGCGAGCCCAGCTCCTTGCCCATGTGATCCTGCCCATAACTATGCATGGGTGTGAAAACAGAGGTCACATTGAGGCTTGGATCACAGGACTGGTGTCTATCAGCCTGAATTGAGAATACTCTGTCTGCAGCAAGGACGTGGTATGGGTCTTTTTTTCTCCGCTGGAGAGAACACTTGCCTTGTTGTCCTGAAGCTACTCCTGTGATGAAATGTCAGTAAACATTTTTCTGCTCCTAATACTTTGCTCCCCTTGGCAACTACCACATCTACCTGTGTTATTAGAGAGACAGCCCCCCCTTGCAGTGACAAGGGAAAAACAAAGGCAGGGGAGAATTATATTTGTTTAAAATAGAGGCAAATGTTGTGGGATAAATTCAGTCTGCTCTGAGAGGAGTGCTTCTGTTGTTTCCAGGAGAGGTGGCAAATTAAAATCAGTGGTCCTGGAAATGACTGGGATATACTGGGGGAATATGTGTAAGTAAAATGGCAACTAAAGCCTATGTCCTTTCTGGCATTGATCGTCAGCATGAAATAATCCTATGCAAGTATTCAAAAAACTGTGTGTCATGAGGATCTGTGTTAAGATCATGAAGTTTGGCTTGTCATTCAGTGTTTAGAGGGAAGCTCATTTGTGAACAGAGGAGGAAAGGGTTTGGAATTCATAAGAAAGCAAAGAAAAAAGAAAAAAGACCCTGAAATTTCTTTAATGCATAACCAGCAATGAATAGCTACAACAGGCAGCCCAGAAGTGACAATCAAATGTAGCATACCACTTAGGGCTCCATCAGACGTTTCCCTCTTGCTGCTTCTTCCGTATCTCTGGATACTGCAGGAAGAAGTTTATTGTGGTGCAGATATGCTGCAGAGTATGCAGCATGCTGCAATAACAGAGATATTTCCATGGTCTTCGCTGCAATACCATGTACTGTATGTACTTAGCTGAAATCAATGGGACATGTAAATGAGTATAGGCAGAATCCTTTCCACCGCTAGGAACAAAGCGTTTCTGCTATCCTAAGCAAATAAAAGGATGAGCTCGTGCAGGATACACAAAGAACTGTGACCGCACTGTGCCATGAGGGGTCTGTTGTGAAGTTGAATATGTGTAATTTCCTAGTGGTTTGGGCAGTGCGAAGGTAACTTAATACAAAGCAAGCAAGATCTTTGTGTGTGCTTCTAGCACTGAATGTTAGGGAAAAGGCATGAAACAGAGGTTTGGTGAAAACCTCTGTGATAGCAAAGCAAAATCTTTAATGGGAGGGAAGCAAAGAAAGGTTGCATATATACAACTACTGAATAAACAAATTATATGTCGAGTCTAAATGATTAATTGCCCTGAAGAAATATATGGAACAGGTCAAACTGGAGAGAAAAGAAAAAGCATATTTCAAGGACAAGACAAAACCAGACCTAAAAAAACTGTGGATTTTCAGAATTCCCCCCCTTGAAACAAATGTCCTCCTAAACACCCCCATGCCCCTGACTAAACAAAATTAGAATAATAAAATAAAACAAAAACAGTGACTTAAGTGGGGAGGAAGGAAGGTAAGGAAGAGGGAGGGAGGGAAGAAATACACCAGATAAAGAGAAAATATACAGTATAATATTTCATCTGCTGATATACCACAGTGAAACATAAACTAATCCTCATTCATATGGGAATATTCACTCAGAATTTACTTGCGGCTTTGGTACTTTTTCTTGACTGGTTAGATTCCAGGTCTTCTGGAAGACCTGGAAAATTTTGAAATACCCTTAATTCTTATCTACATTTGTATCTATTCATTGCTGAGTTGCCAGTGCCTCGTTCTCCCATAAAAAATCCCACACCTTGCACATTGCATACCTTTGTGCATGTATATAATAAATATGTTTAATGTAGTCTTATACCTAGGGGTCATATGGATATACTTATATACATTCACACACAATACCCATCGCTTAGTTAAGTATAAGAGAAAAAAAGATTTTCTTTGAAGACCAAAAGTCAGACCCAAGGTAACAAAAGTAAAGTGTAATTTACCCTGTAGTTAAAAACCAAAGGAGTCTTTTCACTAGGGCGCTGCTGGTTCTATTCATGCCATTCCAGAAGAATATAAAAGAGACGCTTTGGGATTTTGAAGTAAAAATTCACAACAGTATGTCTTTACTTTTTTTTCCCCTTCAACCAAGACATCTTTTGCTGAAGTCCTTTATCTAGAGCTTTGTATACATATTTTTAATCCTATACAAAAATGATAGGATGTCAAGAAGGATCTATAATAACACCATTTTTTTTATTTCACTTCAAAGACTTGGCAATTTCTGATCCATGTGACATTCACACTCCTTCAGGGTCAAACAACATCTTGCAGCCTTCATAAAATGATTAAATATTTTAAACAGCTCCTGCTTATACCTCCATCGCCCCTCGAGACTGATACTGTTATCGTTTTTGTCAAAGCCAGTTTCCATCCGCATTTGTCATTCCTGCTTGCATTTATGAGTTATCAATCGCCACGTCAAAATGCAAAATAACTGATGTTCTCTGGGCGGGATTGGATGGTCTATCTGGGGCTTTTAATCAATGCTGATTTTTATTTTCCATACCCATACATAAATCTTTACCATTCTGGGCCACATATAATGCGTTTGTACAAAATGCAGTGACAGAAGCAGTAGTTATATTATCAAACATTATACCTCGGGGCTAACTGAGTATCAAGGGCTTTCAAAAGGGAACATTGGGAATTACTGTGCAGGAGAGATGACTGCAGGAGAGAATATAAGGGATTGGTTGTTGCCATTTATAAATCAACATCATGCAAGCTAATCCTTCTCACTTAAATGCAGCCCAAATACTTTTCCTGATACTCTGAAACTCAGCCCTATCTATTTTTTTTTAAAGCTTGCATAATGCACACGAACAATGTTTATATGCATTTTCTTGTTTCTTGAACTTTTCCCTAGGGATGTATATAGAAACTGTGCTGCTGTGTTGTTTTTTTTCCTCCCCAAGGCCTACAAGCCAGTAAATATCCTCTTTTTAATCATACCTGAATTATTAGAACTCTCTCCGCCCCCATTTTTTGGCTGAGCTGCTATAATAAAAGGGAATTTGTTTCATTCATTAAAAGGGTATCTGCCTCGTTTATTCAATGAAGATTGCAGCCAGCTATAGAAATGGCTCATAACCTGTGCCAAGCAGGCTCTCAAGGCCAGATCTGGGATAGTTCAGAGTCAGAATTTCAATGGAGTGGAGTGCTGGACCCCCTTGGAAACCCAGCACCATCGCAAGGAAGCGAAGGTGAGGGAGAATCCTTGGGTTCCTATGAAGAGATGTCCATGTGCTGCACAACAGAGATCTGGTTATCTCACTCCTTGTTAACTGGAACTCCCTTCTAGCTGAAAAATTGTTCATATTAATAATAATAGTGATAATTGTTTTCATGAATGTTGAACTAAGCCTAGCCTAGCCTAGCGGTCTGAGAGATCCACACAGTTGAGGATGACTCAGAAAACCTGGCCCAAACTTGTCCCTTTGAAGGACACTGCTTCCATTATGTGCTCCAAAGGTTTCCTGGAGTGTTTTTTGAGAGCTGAGCGGCCAGAGGGCTATCATATAGCTTCTCTAATGCTTGCAAACTTTAGGAAAAACCTATTAGAAGGAACTGGGAAAGCAGGGCAAAAAGCCTGGGACCTGCAGGGCAAGATACACTGGAAGGCTGGAGCAGCTTTCCAATGCTCAGCTGATGGTTTTTTTGCATTGTTGCAGTTAGCCAACAAGACCAAGAGCTTGCAAGGAGAGCAGGTGCCCTCCACCTGAGCTCCTGGGTAAATACTTAGCCTCTGCAGCCTGTTGCTAGAAGTAACTGTGTTGCTGTGCTTAAAGGTGGCTGGGCTACACCCATGTGGGCTGCTCTCAGGGTGCTGCATAAGCATAGCTCTGGCTCTGACTCCACGGTGAGGTGAGGTGAGGTGTGTGCTTGTGTGCAGTTGTCAGGTTTTAAAGGTGGACAGTTATAGCGCATGTGTGTGTGAAATTCTTCCTCCCTGCTTTCAGTACTGAGGGGGCTGAGCTGAAGTCAAGATAGGATCTGAAAGATAATGGACTATAAGTAGCAAGTATTGTCTCTTCGTCTTCTTTTGTAACTAAGCTTTCTGCCACATGACCAAAACCTTTTTATCAAGTTTTCAGAAAACATTTTTCTGAATAATCCAGTTATCTTTTGTGATTTTTTTTTTATCCTATTGTGTATACAGTCTTAGAAAAAAACATCTTTATAAGTCTTTTTTACTGAACTGTTAAAGGATGTTTGCTCTGGATGTCTCCTGAAGGAAGGTTACCAAAATTCTCTCCATTACAGGCTGATATGTTTTATTCCTCATTAGCTAGGGCAAACAGGAGAGTCTTTGAATTGCAGCTCTACTATCACAGGGGTCACTTTATTTTATGTTTGTGACAAACCACAGTGTTTGCACTATGGTGAAGTAACCTTGATCATCCATTCCTGCTTTCTGTCAGGGTCAAAGTGGCAAGTGTAATGCAGAAATTAGGTTAAGGTGAATGGAAGAGAGGTCTCTGACAACACCTTGGGAGCCCGGTATTGCTAAACACCCTTTTCTGATGCCTGTGAAATTTTTTGGGGGGAGGAAAGGGGGGAATTAGACAGTACTGTAGCCTATTATAGTATAAGAAAGATGTACAAAACCAAGAACATAGTTCAAAGTTTATTCTGTTAATGCTTCTGAGTAACTATACCAGACCCAAACAGTAACCAGCTGTGGAGTATTCAAATTGCCCTGATTCTGTTCTTCAGGTATCAGTGAAATCTTACTGACCTTTATCCCCTGGATGCCCTCTGTCTTCAGTTCAGGATGCAAAACTGGACAAAACTTGCATAGCTGTCTCCCAGGGTAGGAATAGTAGAAGATGAAGTCAATGGGAATCTCATTCTCCAGTATTCACACTGGAAATTATAAACAGAAAAGGTAATGGCAGCTGAAAACTTTGTAAATACAAAGTGCTTTGTAGTCATAAACACGTTTGCAAGCATTTTAGTTTTCATCTGAGCTTTTTTTCCCCTCTGAACATGATTTGGGAACTAATAGCTTGTACAGCTATGTGTAAAACAAAAATGTGGTCTTAATTAAGAGAAGAGATTCTGCAAGCTTTAAGAAGAATCTTCATTGGTACCATCTTTCAGTCTTAATGAATCAAGATCCCTCTGAAAATAGTACAATGAAATTCACTACTTTAGTCAAGTTTTAGGCCTCAATGCAGCAAAGTATTAAAACATTGGCTTACCTGCCTTTCAGATTGAACAAATAGCCAAAACAAATAACATAAAACAGTGTATTTTACACCTTAGTTCAGCTAGGGACCTAAGCTGAGCTTGCTTAAAGCTGGCTTTAAACATGAGAGTACTTTTATTGACTTAATTGAGGTGACTTATGCTAAGCACATACTCAACTGCTTTTCCAAGGCAGGGACCCGCTAGTGAAAAGGCTAGCATAAACCCAAATGGGGTTCAGGATGGAGGGAGCAGCCTTGCTAAAGATTACTGTTGTGGGTAGGACAGGAGTTAAGGCAGCCTCTTGTCTCTATGTCCCTATTCCATGTGTTAGCATGCAGGTAGATCCCTCTATGAAGCTTATGGAGACTTTGTAGGTAGCCCCAGGGAGGCTTTTTGATGGTGGCTGACTTTGGCAAAACCTGCTGGTTAGCAGGGTCACAGCACTTAAAAGGTTTCCCACAGCTGTGCTTGGGGCAAGGTGCCACGTCCAAGGCTGACATGCCAGAGCTAGGAGACCCTTGCAGTGGTGTGTTCCAGCTCCTGGATACTCCCTTTATCCTTCCTGTTTATTAATTTGCACAGCGATGAGCCAGCTCTGCTAGATCACCAGGACTGTCACATCAGCAAAAACCTGGTGTTGAAGGTGGTGGGGGAGGAGGCATCCTGCCTGGCGTGCAGTCCTGCAGCTGTATGTCTGAAACCGCTGTAGAGCAGAGAGGAAACCCAAGAGATGCCCCTTGCTTCAAGAAGTGTGGAGAGAGTTTTGTATGGGGCTGGCGCTGAGCTGCTACGTGGCTCTTGGCCTGATGTCCATCCTTACCCATTATGTGGCCTCCATCTTAAGTGTCATCCATTCTCTCTCCAGCCCGTGTTTCGACAAAGAATTTGAAAGGAAATTACTGTACTCGGGACCCAACTCTAGTGCCTTAATTTATTCTGAATACCACTTTATGACTCATGTAGCCCTGCTGAAGGCAATGGGATCATTCATATAATACAAACTATTTGGTATGAGTAAGAATATTGGAATTCAGCCTCTTTACTGTTTTACTTGGATTCCTGGTGAACTTGTGTGCTTGTTTGACCTAAGTAGTCAGCCTTCATTTTTAATCTGGGTTTGAACTCTCTACAGCTGTAATTAAATTCTCCTGGTTCTCTTGTTTCTGCTGTTGGTTGGGATCATCGGTGTTTTGGATCTCGTTTGGTTTGTAATGTATTTTATCTGGCAGCTGTCTCCTGCACACTTCTCTGGCATGTGCAGATGAGTGGGCAGTTCTTTGACTCCTGGCATGTAGAAAGGTTTTTAACTCTTCCTCTTGGCTTCCCATCTTCTACAGTGGAAGACTCATTATATTCACTTTAAATAACTTCTCTCTGTTTTGGCTTTCAATTGTTTGAATGGTTTGTTTTGAATAGTTTTAGTAATAAAGTGCATTTTTTTTTCCCCCTAAGATTTCGAGTAGCGAATTTCCATCTGTGTCAGAGATTAGTGATGCTGCTAGGCTTTTTGGACCCTTTGGAAAATACAGGTAAAGATCTCATTGTTTACCTTTATATCTGTCTTTTGGACTTGCTTTTCATTCACTAATCAGCGGGTATTACCTAACGTTTATATTTTGTTGTTTTAATAGTTAAAAATAATGGCCAATGAAAAAATAATCTGGAACTTTTCCATTGTCTCTCCTTCTGCCAGAATCACTTATGGGAAAATTAGTGGGAATTAAACTTCTGGAGTTTTGCATATAAAGATTTGGAGAAGGAACTTTATTTGTATATGGTTCACGGATGCTAAAGACATTAATGATTAAACTAAAGCAGTTAAGTGTTTCTTTGTCACTGCTCATAAAGAAATGAAATGTGAACATAAAAATGCCAGGATTTGTCAATCCAACCAACTTGTAAAAATATCCCAGCTCTGAACTTTCTTGCAGGCTCCAACCAGAACAAAAAATAGTTGGCCTTCAAATATGTTCTGAGATGTGTCAAATTGATTCCCCCCCCATTTTTCATCTTGGCCACTCCTAAAAGGAAGAGGGTTAAAACTTCCAGGAAATCTTTCCAGGAGGAACTGGGACTTTATAAAAATATGCTTTGCTCACTCTTCTGACTTAAATAATAAAGACACTCTATATTCTAGGTCTTTGAGGCAGAGGAAATTTGTAGGCAGAATGAGCGAGAGGTTTACTAGCTTAAATTGAAGAAAGAAGTCTCATTGCTAGATTACCAGCAATTTGCAATTTTGCTAAAATATGTATAAAATGACAAGGTTTCTCCTTATAGAAATGGATCTCTCTTGGGTCATTTAGCAGTAACTATAAATATAGGCATGTTATCAGTATCTAATCTCACTGGCTGCTCTTGTCAGAGGACAGAGTACTTAGAGCGCTTAGTTTTCATATCTCACCTTCTCCTTCAATTTAGCACCTGGGGTGCGCAAAACTCACTGATTTTAGGGTTCACTTCTTTAACAGTAGACTTCACTGTTCCCCTTGCCCCACAGTATTTGTATAAGTATTTGCAGTCTAGTGAGAGGGACATTGACTGTGTTTCACCTTCACTTTCTCAGAGAGAAATGAGATTTGAACCAGGGTCTCTGTTCTTCCATGCTGTAATCACCGGAATAACACAGTGTTTCCTCACTTCTACACCATGCTCTGCTGTTTGCGTTGTATATGTGGTTTGACATTGTCAGGTGCATAAAGAAAATTAATAAACCTTTCATATCCTACTCATTTGGGAAGAAATAACAGAGCCTCCAGAGACTACACTGTGGCCAGAATAATGATTCTGTGTTCAGAGCCTTTTGGGGCTCTTTGGCTTCATAATGAGGCAGAGGACAGTTAAGTAGCCACAGCAGTCCAACGAAGGGTTTCTTGATTTCCTCTGTTACATGACTGAAAGCAGAGGCAAGAATAAGCCACTATGTCTGCACAACATGGATCTTAGTAGATTAGGGGAAGAGAAGAGTGGTACTAACTTGGTTTGCTGAAGATGTCTTTGATCAGTGGCTTTACTCATTTGCTTTAAGAGTGTCGTGTTTGCAAAGTCAGCCCAAAAACTCAACCAGAATTATATTAAAAACATCAAAATAAGAAAGATGTTTTCTGTATTGGGGAATGTAATGCTGAACTGAGGAGCAGATTTACTTTCCACTTTCCTATTAATTAGTCTATAGTTCCCACCTCCCATCATCACTTAACCTAAAAAAAGCTTAGTTGCTACTAAAATAACAATTTTTTAAGAAGAATGATTCAAGTAAATTAAAAATATACTTTTGCTGAGTTGACTCAATGTAAGTAAGAATGAAGTTAAGGTGAAGTTCAGAGAAGTGGCAAAATTCCTTCTCATTTCAGTGGGACCAGGATTGCACATTGAGATTCATGTCTTCTGATGAGATGAGGTACCATAGCACCATAAATTCTTGTTGATCAAAAAAAAAAAATCTGATAAATGTTTTGATACTTAGTGTCTGAAAGCAGATTCACTTAAGCCTGGTCTAACTGCAGGAGAGTCTGAACACAGGTAATTATTTTGAACACACCTCTTTTGCAGAAGAAAGGGTGCTAGCATTGTATTACTGGGAAGGAATTACTGAGGAAATATTGGATGCATGTAATATATGGCAATTACAGTTAATTTTACTTGAAAGTGTCAAAATGTCAACATAGAAAGGCACAAGGATCTTATCAAGATACACCAATGTTTAAGTGAAGAAATAAGTTACCGTTAAAAACCAAGGTCCGAATATCTCAAAACTTTAAATATGAAAAATGGGGAGTGTAAAAAGTAATATGGGAGAACTGCAAAGAGGAGCAAGCGATTGTGAAAGACAGAAGGTCTAAGGTAATGTGAAATAAGTCTGATAAATGAGGAAGTGTCAATAGCAAGTAAATAGAAGATAGCCTTGCATGTCTACATATGTGTTGGGGGGGGTTAAAAATCCAAGTGGAATGCAGAAGCTTGGTACATTCAATATCTTTTGGTCAAATACTCTAAAATTCTGGATCTGAACTACATGCAAATGCTGTTGTAGACTACTGAGAACCTGTCTAACAGGAAATACTGTGGGCTCCATCTCGCACTCCTAAGGGCATCTCTTGATGACATATGGTCAACAAGGGAAAACCAGCAGTGTCAGAGCAGTTTGCATGCCTACAGCTTTCTTAACCAGCATATGCATTTGCCTATGGAAAGCATATGACCAAGTCCAACTTGGTTTCTTCGCTATATGTAGCCAGAAACTTCATTTTCCAAAATGAATGAAGAGGCAGTTCTGATTTTTAACACTATTATAGCTTGAAGACGTTGGTATCTTTGTCAGGTAACATCACCTTCCACTTAGGGGTGGAAGGGGGAAGACTAAATGTACTTGGGCATCAGAGTGATAGGAACAATGAGGCATTTAAAATAAAATAAATCTGTTATGACAAGTGACTAAAACCCACAAATGAATGCAAAAGTCTGCTATTTAATGTAGTGTATGCTGATATTTAAGTAGGTCTATATCTGTCACACAGGCCTCTTTTCTGAGACTGGCACAGACTGTTCTGCGTTTGGTTTCCAGAATCAGCAAATTACATTGGCAGAACAAAGCTGTCATATTTGGTGGTATTTTGTTACATCCATTATCTCACTTAAGTTTAGACATCTCTTAGCAAAATCAGATCCCACTTAAAGACTGCCTTATTTTGCAACATTAAACAAAATGACAGGCTGCTCAAAAAAAAAAAGTTCATTAGCAAGCAATGAGTTGGTGGAAAAACTGCACGGCTGCTTCAGATATGAAGAATGAAAGCATGAACTGTTGTAACCTTTCAGCAATGGGCCAAGAGCATACATCAGGACTGGCTTTGACTAAACAAGGGTATTAAATGGTTTCAGTAAACAGAATTAAATAGAAGGAAAAGAATCAGGGATTCTTTGGAATTAAGGAGGTGTTTCGTGAAGATCTGCTTGGAAGGATGGTACCATGTACTACTTTTGCCTTGATAATGATATATATGGAGCAGTCATAAACAGTGTTTTTGGAAGGTCTTTGCCAGCCAGCGAATGATAGGGATAAAGTGAAGTTGTGTGAAGAGGAACCTGCATTTGAAAAGAAAGGTTATAATATGCAGTATCTAGGTGTTTATTTTAGTTTTTTATTTTTCTGAGGCCTACTGAGGATCAATTCCTTTTGAAAGGTGAAACTTAGTTCTAACTGACTCTTCAGAAGGATAAAGAGGGCCATAGTCCTGAAGCTGGCTGTGGGGGTAATGGTGGTAAGCTGCCACACTCTGCTTCAGGTATGGGATCAAAGTGATAAAGCTGTTTGATTTTTTTTTTTTTTAAACAACTTCCTGTTTCCTTGCTGTCATTTTGTTTGTTTATTTGTTTGTTTTTCTGTGGAAAGCTGGAAGTATACTGGTCTGGTGATGAGAAATAAGGCACCCCATCACAGAGGTGATAGAATATCGTGGGCCACATAGTCATGACCCAAGGATACTGTTTTCGGTTGGAGAAAATTGTCACTGATATGTTTCTTCTTGGTTGCATGATGAACATCCAAACTGTGATAAACCAACTCCATGAGGAGCACAGCCATGTACAGGTATGTTACAGAGCAGCTGAGGAAATATGAGACTTATTACAGGGAGTAAGGGTCATAACTGCACACCTATGGGAATGTAGTGCAAGAGTAAGGTGGCTCAGAAAGGCCAGTAGCATCCCAGATGCCACCAAGGGCTTTTGCCTGGATACATCTACTCAGAGATTGAATTCCATGTTCACCCTAAATCTATGAAGCAGGAGTCTATTCACATATAGAGTTTTTTTGGTCACTTATTTAGCTGTTTTTAACCTCTCAAGGGAAGAAGCATTCTTTGAAAAATTACTGGATGCTCAAAAAAGGTTAATTTCAATGTTCTTTTATTCTCTGCATCTTAAACAGTACAAAGAGATGCAGTGATATTATGGACCCATAATTATAGGGCTTGGGGGACAACCTGTCTTTTCTGGTGTTTTAAATTCACTTCCGCTGCAATAACATAGACAAGAAAAGAACTTGCTGGTTAACCCTATCATTTTAATGAAATTCACACTTCAGGGTACACTCCACAGAATAAGACTCACAGTTGCCTATGAGCACTATACTCCCCCCTATTCCACACACACACACGCTTTAGAGGTTGCCGGCTTTATGGCTGTGGTGGGGCTTGAAAGGGAATTCCCATTGCGTTATTCAGGACATGTTTAGAGAGGTAAGCAGATAATCTAAAGCTGACCAGAACAGTTAAGAAAGATCATTCAAGATTTCTGCTAAATGTATTTACAAAAGACACTTAAAAATCTTATGCTTGGGTGTGTGTGCATGTTTATGCACACACATGTATTAAGGGGGGACAAGAGAGAGAGAAGTTGCTTTTTTCAGAAAGTGAATAATGTCATTGTTGATTTAATTAGCAAATTCTAGATGTGCTGACAAAGGAAATTTTCTTGGGAGATGCACTGTGTTGTGTCAGTGGTCTAAATGAATAGGCTGAGCTGAGTTCCTGGTAATAACAGATGAACAACACAACTCGCCAAACCTCAAACAGTGCATAAATCAATTTGCTGGGAATTAACCACTTGCTTTAAAATTAGGGGTTACTTGACAGGGTTTCAGTGATTAGGTTGTCAGGGACCTGTATTTCTAGCTGGGATTTATCTTTCATTGATATAAGTACATCTCCTTACAGGCAACTGAGTGAGCAGGGGTAGCAATCCAAAGCACCAGGCTAGTTAAGCAGCACGGTTTTATTCTTTTAAGTACTAGGCAGCATTTGGAGGTGGACAAAGGAGGATAGAACAGGGACACTTATCAAAAAGAAAATGTGCTGGCTTTGTGAACTACTAATAATGCCCAAGATATTAGTAAGAGAACTGTGAATGAGGGGAAGCATTTCAGAATCCCTGCACATCACATGGCCCTTCTGTGCAATAAGGAGCTTAACAGTTTGTTAAATGAGATGCCGAAAAATGTTCAATTATACAGAGAAATTAATGAAAAGCAGTAAGCCACTTGGAGGTCACTTCATCTTGTGAAAGTTGAACATTCATATAGTATACACAGCCAGGGCTACTATTTTTATGGTTAAACTTATATTCCTGTATGCTTCAAACAATGGCAGATGGTAGACAGAGCAATGAGATTAGGTACATATGGTAGATGGGGGGTGGGGAAGATATGGGATAGACAAAACAAAGGATCATAGACTCTGACGGTCAAATCAGAATGTAAAAGATCAATAAAATGTTCACAGAAATTGGCCCAGGAAATACCAGGGGTCATCTGTCAGGTCTATTTATTGAAGCATTCCTACTTTATTTTACTTAGCCACTGGGGAAAGTCCATTCCCCTCATTTTCCTTTTACTGGTGATCTGTTTCACTGCTGAGGTACACTTATTTTCAGGTGGGTTTTCTGATGTTTTACCAGACAGCTTTGCAGGATGATTATCTAGGTTTTGTTTCCCAAGCTATTACAGTGACGAGACTGCAGTTAGTATGGTCACCTTTCAGGCTACTTCACCTCCTGAATCTTTCCCTATGACACTACCTCCCAAGTAGCTGTTTTCTCTCTGTTGGGTCTTGTCTTGGGAGACTTGCTGAAGGAAACCACATAAACGCATCTTGCCTTCAGTTCCTGATGGAACAAGGAGTCTAAATTCAGTATTAAAATCTTTGTTGCTGCAAAATAAAAGCTAGTGAGCCAAGGGTGGTTAATACAAGCTCCTTTCAAGGTGCTGGGTTGCCACTTGCTTACTGTCATGAAAAGTGTGGCTGGCAGACCCTTATACCCTCTCTTTGGTTTCTCTGTCTGTTCCACTGAGGAGGTTATCAACAGGCAGTTTTGTGCTTTAAGTTATCTGTCTTCCTCTTAACTAGTCTTCCCTTTCTTCTCATCTTGGCCTTTCTTTCAGTTCTTTGCCTTGCACAAACTGAATCCAAGTTTTGCTGAGTGTTTGGGTGTGCCTTAGTGCACTCTCCTCTGCTCTGCTGTGGCTTGTTCTCTCATTTTGTCCTTCCTTCATCCACAGCTGTTTTCTTATTTTCCCTCTCTGTAGCTTCAATCTCATTCTGGTGTCTATTTCATCCCTTCCACCCACCCACGCTGTGGGACAAGAATTTCCTCTTTATTTTGCATTTCCTGCTGCTCTTTGATCACCTTCAAGAATGCAATAATTGCTTCTAGGTTTTCTGGGCCCTGGATGCTGCATGTGCCTTGATCTCTAACTTCCGCGCTTTCATTTGCAGTAACTCATCCTCAGCTCAGTTGCAGGCACTCATTTGCAGTCACTAGTTTACCTTCATTTGAACTCAGAGTCCCAGAGCTCCTAGGCCAAGCTGGCCACACGGACAGCTTAGCCAAATCTAAAATCAGCCACACACTTGAAAATACATCTCTGTTGTGTATTTAACCACCCAAAATGCATGTCTGCACACAGTGATATCCTCTATCTTGGTGATTCGTCTCTGGGTTTTGCGGAAAAACTACCCACTTAACACGTTTCAATCTGAGTGGAAGAGCAGGCGTTCAAAGTGTTTGTCCCCAAGGTCTGAGCCCTGCGGACTATTATCTTCTGATGGTTACCAAAGCATAGGCTGAAATTTTCTGGTGTTGTTCATCTATAATTGTTCTGATAGCTTCCGTGTATTTTTTCCTTTCTGAGTAGGTAGAAATCTACCTGCAGTGTGAATGAAGTAGTAGTTGCTACAATGGAAGTGGTAAAATCTCCTCCTGGTGAAGTCATTTGGCCCAATCAGGGTCACAAAATCTCAACCTTTTAAAATCATCCTGAGAATGGATACATTCTGTACTGCTTTCTGTCCTCGTTATGATCTCTGTCACAAGAACAAGTTATCCCCGAATCTCAGTGTCTGAGATGCTGTCTTCTCATTTTCATCAAATAATCCCTGTTCTTGTGACAAAAGATTGTAAGTAACAGGAACAAAAATGGCCCCAAATGAAGCCATTCTCATGACAAAGACTGTAATGAGAACAGAAAATGGCACAAAATCAATTCATTCTCATGACAACCTGAAGATTGTAATGAGGACAAGAAAAACAGTCTGAAATTTATCAATTCTTGTGACAACCCTGAGACAGTAATGAAAGCAGCAAACGGTATGAAATTGGTCCACTCTCGTGATAGACACTGAAACAAAACCAGAAAATAGCAACACGTTTATCCATCCTTTTGACAACCCTGCAAGTGGAACAAGAACAGAAAAGGTTAGGAAAATTAACCCATTCCTGTCACAAACAATCTGATAAGTGTAATAACCAATTGTCCTTTCCAAATGGCATAATTCAGCCATTTGAGCACTGGCTTTGTACTAAACTGGAGGAGTAATTAAGGTTTCAGAATATCTTCACAGATAGCTCACATCTGGTTTAGGTATAAAGTAGCAGAAACTTAACTGTCTTGGTAAATGAAGAAGGCATACAGAAGGGGTCTGTAGGTACTAGAGAACCTCTGCCTCTCCAGGATACCTATTGCCAGCACTGTTTTCACCAGCATCATTTTATTGATTTAATTTATGTGTATTCTTGTGGTGTCCACAGACTCTGGCTGGTGACCAGGGACCGCTTTACAAGCTTGGCCCTGTTCAAGTCACAGCATCCATGAGCCTGTGAAGCAATAGCCACCCACGACCCCTTTCTGCAGTCATGGAGGAGGGGATGCATATGCGTGGGCATCTCAGACTGTCTGCTTACATGCTTGCTTATGTAAAATGTCAACAGGGACACATGCACAGGGACCCAGCTTTCTCCATAGCTTGCCTGAAGGCAGGCCGGCTTGCACAGAAAATGGGAGAAGGCAGAGGAGGAAAAAATTGGGCATGCGGGTGAAGACTAAAAGGATATGGGTATTAGTTGGTAAGAGGACATCTGGTTGAAGTAATGGGATATCAGAAAACTATCAGAGGTAGAAGAAAGAAAGAAGTAAGGTGGAATCAACAAGCAGTTAAAGAGCAGAAGGATAAGGGCTGAGGGGAAGAGGCAAAAGGTACCATTGGAAGGAACTCAAATGTGAAAGCAGCTATGTGTGTGAAATGAGAAATGAAGGAGGAGAAAGCAGTGAGTAAGGAAACAAAATGAGTAGCCTGTGGAGCACCAACTTGTGCAAAAAGGAAGGAAAAGGCTGAGTAGGAGACTGATGCACTCCACAGCAAATGGCCACCACAGGGAAAGAAGTGATGAGCAGCTCTGTATTTTCTGGACTGCAAGCTAAAAAGCAGTTGTAATTCCTCACTGAGTGCAAGTCCGATTTTGAAGGAAAAAAAAAAAACAACCCTCTCTCTTTCTCTCTTTCTTTTTGCAGTCACTCTAGCTTTCTTTTGTGCCTGCAGTTAACTGTGAGTGCAAATGATATCATTAAGTTATCTAGCTATCTGACTGCACCCACAAGTCAGTGCTTGGAAAGCTAAATCCTATCATTTGCACCCAGGGTTAATGCACTGGAGCAAATTGTGGGTGCTGAGTAGATTCCCTCAAAATTAGAGGCTGAGCTGAGGCCAATATAAAAATATATCCCGAGTGTTTAGCTGGCACTCTCCCGCCACTTGGATGACATCTGACCTTTGCTTCTGTGCGCGTGTGTTTTTGAGCTGCCCAAGCAGAGAGAAAATCATTTTGAAGTCTCCTGCTATAAAAGTCAGTATCTCCCTGAGTGGACTGACTGTCCTCTGAAAAAGTGTAAATGCTTAACCTCAGTCAAGTAGGCTCAAAGGGCAGCACTGGATTGCTGGAGGAGGAACAGAGAGGGAGAAAGTGTCAGCACGTACATATGGGAACTATTCCCTGGCTTCCTCCTGGGCTTTTATTACCTTTTGTAATCATTCTTCAGATTTGCAGTCTATTGGCACCTGCCCACGCTATGTGAAGGGCTCTTCGCAACATGCTAGGGCATGGTTTTCATTATGCTTCATTTTAAAATAAAACCCATGTCTCCACGTAAACTGGGTGTATCTCTTTAAAAAAAAAAAAAAATCCTATAAAGAAATCAGTTGTTAGTCACTGTTGCCCCAGTGCCAGCTTTATGCCTTCGACTAATGCGCTTCTCCAGGAACAGTCTTTAAATGAGAAGTTACGGCTGCTTTTCTGATTGAAACAAACTAGTGTTGATTGCTGATCAGCCATCTGTAAAGGAGGGCATCTCAGGAAGGATATGAGCTAATGAAAAAATGGACCTGATTTGAAAGTGTGATGTGCTTCATGCCACAGGCCAGTCTGAGTGGCATGAGATTATATCAGTGCAAGTGAGAGGTAGATTGAGAATAAGTAACTTCTGTCTTAAAGATTAAATGGCAAATTTGCTATTAAATGTGAAAGACATAAAATGGAATTAACGCTTTGAGGGTGTTAGCTGTGGTTATATACACTCTGCAAATGGCACTTCCATCCTGTCACTTGCGTTGTCAAACTGCACACTCTTCTCATTGCAGCTCAATTAATACTCATTCAGAAGTATCAATTAAAGAAATGAGAAATGAAGTGTTGACCCTTAACAACCACCCACACATCACCCACTTCACAAGCACATTTCGTGTGGCATTACTTCTCCCAATGACCTTTGTAACTGGTAAAATATTATTGATGAAATCATTAGGTTTCTTGGTAACCAATTGATAATTTTCATCTGGGTTGCGTGGTGCTGATAGCATTACCCTTGTTGTAGCTAAGAGACAGATACTGTCATGGAAGTGTATGGGGCTTGCTAGGTATTCCTGCGTTTTATGCCCTGAACTTCCAAAAGTCTTCAGTGCACAGTCAAATTAGCAGGCCTATCAAATGAAAAAAGAAAAAGAGCATTTATGTTGTAAAGGTAGCTGTCTTAGTGTTATTGTGTGAGGTGTGTTATGCTGTGCTTCATTATGTTTTGTCTCATTATTACATTGCATCCAGCTGTATGCTTTCCATTTGTGACATGATATGAAGTGACATAGGTAAAGACCGAGATGAAATGCTAGATTTGGATCCAAACTGGGATGCTAAGCTAAACAGACAAAGTTTGGAAAGGGTTGGATTTAGATTTTTGCTTGGGACAGAGGCCAAACACAAACTTGGCTGTCATAGATGATTAATTTTGAAGCACCCCAAAATCTAAAGATACCCAAATTCAAAAATTTGGGGTCAAATGAGCCTCTAAGCATGAGCATTGAAATAGAGACCAATGAGGAAAGTTAAGTAGAATATTTAATTGTATTTTGGAGTTGTCTTTCTACCCCTAATTTCTTTTCTTGCTTTTTGCCAACTGATTCAACCTTTTCCTGAAACTCCATCTCATTCAAATCCCTGGGATAGCTGCGGATGGAAATTATTTTCGCTATACAACTTCCTTGCATAGCCAGATTTTTAGTCATTTGATTTTTTTTTTTTTAATTTCCTTGAATGCTTTTGATTGTGTGGGTGTTGCTGTACATGCCAGTATGCTTTGTGTCAGTTCTTTTCACTGCTTTGCCATTTATGCTTTATACCAATTCCTTTCATTGTAGTGCAATGTTAAATATTTTCCTGTAGATCTTAAATTCAACTGCATTGATTTTTTTTTTTAATTTTTATTTTCTTTAAATTTTAGTACGTACCGAATGAAGAGACCGTAAACCAGGCTTGGTCCTACCTCTATGGTAGGAGGCCATCTTTCTGTGACCTTTGCGCCACTGTGCTGCCAAGCAATCAGTTTTGCTTTAAGATAGGTTTGCTGAGTCTCCAGTCAAGCCTAAATTAAAAGGCCAGTGAATAAATGCTGCATTTTACCATTATTATTCATATCACTGTCAAGCCAGACTGTCATCATTTTCAAACAATAATGCTTGCAAGTCAAGTTTGTCAAAGCTGCTTAAGGGATTCAGATACCCCATTGCCATAAAACTAGCAGGAGCTGGGTTTGAGTTTCTCAGGGATAGTGTTTACCCTAGGGAGTGTATAAGAAAAAACGTATGCATGTAATACGTACTTTCCAAAGCAGATGCCTTGGTGGAGGGGCCCTGCATAGGGGCAGATAGATAAAAATGAAAAGGCTTAACAGTAGCCTGCCAAAAGAAATCATACATGGTGATGGGTTGGATTTTAAAACTGATTATTTTGGTAGTGCTGTTTTTTCAGTCCAGCCCAGCTGAAATTAAGAACTATAGAGTATACAGGTATCAATGGCTGTGAAGTTTGCTGAATGTGGTCTATGGAAACACTTTCTTGCCAGTTGTTTGGACCGCATCAAACCTAAACTGTTCACATGGTGATTTCCATGCTGAGAATAGGCCTCATTCAATCACAGGTGCAAGGGGAGGGCAGAAATTTAAACGAAACTAACAAAGGTAAAACAGATATGTTAGAATGGGGGGAAAAAACATACAAATAAACCCGAGAACATTGACAAAGTACATTATGGTTGAGAAGTCAAACAAAAAATGTCAGCAAATGCCAGGAACTGCGTGTCCAAACTTAATTGTCGCATTGGTACCTATTCTGTATAGTGCTGCCTCTGTGTGTTATTACTTACTTCTTTATTTTAGGACCTACATCGCATTCATTGCAAAGGGCAGACTACGGCATGATGATGAATCTGAACATTGTGGAGGCTGTGGGCCATTGTCCTCCTTTTGCTTATTTATTGTGGGAATTAAAAGACATTTCATGCTTGAGACGAGAAGAGTGGAGGGAAGAAGAGGGTTGACTGTAGACCTGTATCAAAGGTGGGTGTCGGGCAGACTAACTCGATTCTACCTCTGCTTCATTTCCAGGGTTTTCATTTGATGACAGACAAACTGCTTTAGAAAGGGGACCTAATTTTCTGGGATCAGTGTAAGATGTCTGAGGTCTGGATTTTAGAGCTGCAGACTGCCCACAGCCATACCTGAGGTCAAAAGGACTACTGCTCTGACCAGAGAAAGTACTGTGAACATGCCAAGTACTCTTAAAAATCAGATTGCAACTTTTTCAGTTCAGAAACCCAAATTAAAGAACACATTTGAGATTTTTTTATATTAATCTCTGTCTCAGTTTTTATGCACATAAACCAGAGATAAATTTCACATCTCTTCACAATAGTATAGCGAAAGTAAATTCTTAATGACGGTGAAAATCTAAACAGCTGTTATAACAACACCACAGGAAGGGTGGAAGGGAAATCAATGATTTTGTATTCAGTGCAGAGCCGGGCAACACATAGAACTACACACTGAACTATGAGAATAAAAAGTAATACTGAATAGTAGCCCAGTTTCATGAGGCCTGTCCTTCTTGTTCATTGAATGAGGAAGGTATTGAGGAAAAACAGAACATGATCATGTAATTAAAAAATGTGCCATGGCACATAAGCACAAAGAGGCCAAATACAGGTTTATTAGTCACCTTAATTCCAATTTCTTATCTTTTGCTCACTTTCTGGCCAATCTTCACATTCTTTAATGTGTTCTTTGATTAAAGATTACATGATTAGATATTTACAGATATACTGAGATGTGCACATTATATATAATTAGATACGTATTTACATGTATACAGCTTTGTAGGCCCTGAAAGGAAACATTTCCATCTTTTGGGAAGAATGGTCTATTGCATTTAGCATCTTACATACTTACATTGTGTGTATAATGACTCAAGGGCAAAATTTAGAGGCACTTATCAGTAGAAAATGGCATCTGTAGAGGATGGAAAATGAAAAAATATTCTTTAGTCATTAAAAAAAAAAAGTCTTTGTAAGCCCCATTTTTTTGTTCCTGTAGGTACTATTGTAGGGCTCTGCATAACCACTGCTATTGGCTATTATTGGGATGAAGCAGGGAAAGACAGGTTGATAGATGGATGTGGCTGCATTACACACGTTTTCCATAGTCACCCCTCTGAGGATGAAAGCATAAAAGAATGTGAAGGTGAAACTTAAAATGTATATGAATGTTCCTTTTATCTGGGAAAGGACAACTAACGAAGCAGTTGGAGCACAGTATTTTCTTTGCAGGTGTTTCATCAGGCTTATAATGACACATCTTGGAATAGGAGAGTCACAGTGGACTCCCTTGCTTAACTGTCGTCATCACTTACCATTTGCAGAATGGGAGGCTTTCTGATCCTGTGTCTGTGCATGACTCACCCTCTGTGACTCAGAATAGGGTCTCTTAAAACAGTTTCATCTCATACTCAAGCCCCCGAGTACAATGTACTGCATGAAGTCTAAATGAATCGGCAAACTGTCCTCTCCCCTCCATCCTGCGCCTTGCTTTTCACCCGTGATTTTATGGCCAGGGCTGTGCTGCAAGTGGCTGTTCTGGCAGAGGAGGAATTTAGGAATTACTCAATAATGTTAATTGATGGGCAGATCAGTCCATCTTTCTTTGATTTTGAGGTACTTCTAAACATGACGTTTCCAGCATGAATATTGGGTTTATTTGTCTCATAGCTGAGCATAGCTCTCCTGTGAAAGTTTGGGGACTATATGGGGACTGTCTGAGGAGATGCTGAGAAAATTGATTATTCAGGCTGCCCAATTTACAGACCAAACTGGGTTTTGCTCTAGCAAGACTCAGGCAGTCTGTGGAGTAGACACCTGCCTTTATTATCTTCTGTCCTTCATAAAAGTGCATGCTAGATTATAACTATTTCCAGAACAAAGGGTCATGAGTGAACAAATCAGTTTAGTGAATATACAAGTCAATTTGTCTTACTTGTAGGATATTTGAAATTTGGACTGATTGCCACAGGCAGCAAGAAAAGCAAGATCTGCAGGTAGGTGTAGGGAGAAGACATACAAATTTAACAAAGAAAGATTTAGCTGATCTATGGCAGGGCTGAATTCTTTAGGTTTAACATGTTAAGAAAGGCTTGTCCTCGCATCTTACCCACATTGTATTACTAGTTCTGATGGATAACAGGATGGATATTCTGGTGGATATTAGGATGGATACCTGACTCTCTGGGATCGCTCCCTAACTGACAAGCTGAATGCTTTGGGAGAGACACCCTGTAAGTGCCTAAAACTACTGGACTACTCGGGGAATGGTGTTCCTAACCCTTTTGGAGGACCTGGCCCTGGACTGAAATGTCTGTAGTTTGTATGCTGCTGGCTGTTGCAGAAGATTGTTCCCTTTTGATTTATACTAATGCACAAGATGTGCACACCTAGATAAATCCAATGGCACCCCTCTACTTGTAAAGATCTGTTAGCTGAAGAGGGTTGAAGAATGGGCTGAGAATTAAAAAAAAAAAAAAAGAAAAGAAAAGAAAAGTCAGCAAAATAATTGCTGAGATAAAAATTTAAATTCCCTTTGCTGTGTTTGCACTCCTGTTCACTCTCCATGAATATACTAATAAATGAATTGACTCATAGGAATGCTTGTGGAAACAGCATATTTTAAACAGAAAGTGGGTATGTTTGCAGAGAGCACATGTAAACTCAAAAATGGGAGTATCCTAACCAGCAATGCAGTTCTCAGCCAATCTGAAAACAGAAAAAATGCCATGTGATTTGTTTGTTCAGACAAAACTAACCCAGACAGCTACAAACTGGTGGTGAAGAAGCTGCAGAACAAGAAATATTAATATAAATTATTCATTGTGGATCATTTCGAATAATGAGCAAATCTGAGAAAATAATGACCTGTTCACCCACAATTCACATAGAGAAAAAAGCAGCTGAAATTGATAAAATTCTTTGGTACAAATTATTTGCTCTGCACTGGGTGTTGGCATAACACTCTGGAGCCTGACACTACGGGAATAATTAAAATATTAAAATGGCTCCATTTTAATCTTTGATCACATATCTAGATCACATTGCAGAAATGTCATGTTTACTCATGACTCATAATGAAGAAATGTAGAAATGTCATTATTAGAAACCCTGTTTTTACTGCATCACGTATCAAAATTCACAGGCAAATCACTACATTTCCTTTTTCATTTTGCAACCATTTGTTTCCTGGGGGAGCTGAGGCCCACATTTTCAAAACCAGAGGACCTCCTCATACAGGAAATCTGAGCCACCAGATGGTTTTAACTTTCCTGCCACCCACCACCCAATATTTGGGATGGCTCCAAACTCGCTGCCAGATTCCTACTTCTCCCCTCTTGCTCGAAAAGCCTGACTCCCAATTTTTTTGCACCCAGAGAGTATTTGTGATCAGCGCTGTAGCATATATTGAAAAAAAAAAAAAAGAAGCAAAACTTTCTGCATCTCACCAGTCTTCTGTTGGTAAAGAGAAAAATTACCTTCCTCAGACCAGTTTGGCTGACTTGAGGAATGAGATAAAGTGCAATTAGTTCCACACAAGAGGAACCAAGTACCTGCTGCAATTAAACTGCAATCAGTGCACTGATAGTGATGGCATTGCTTTCCATTTAAAGCAGTATAGCAGAGCTCAGGGTAGTGATGAGGTCAGAATAAAGTGGGCCATGACTGTTTGCCTCGAGACCAAAATGAACTGCCTCTAAGAAAGCAAAATTATCTTCTGTGATGAAAATCCTGCTAGTCCATAAGGTTTATTTTAACAGTCCATTGGTCTGGTGAACTTGAAAGAGCAAAGGCTCCTTCCAGCATGTCCAGCGTGAGAAAAACCTGAATGAAACCATGGTACAGGAAGTGAGATGAGAAAAAAATAAATAAGTAACTAAAATTAGGCATGCTCAGGAGAAAAGGAGCAGCAGGTGTTTGCATACCAGCACATCTGTTCAGAAAATGCTCCTTTAAATCCAGATTAAATATACAATTTTGAAGCCTGACCTTTCTGAGTAATTAAAGGTTTCTCCTGTATGCCTTTTAGAGATAAGCTAAGATAGATAAATGAAGAAAAGCTTTAGTTGCAGATGGAGGGCAATATGGATTTTTTCCTTGTGTTTTCCATTTCACAATCAGATTTTCGCACAAACTGCTTCACAGTTCATGGTTGTTTCTTTTCAGTTCAGTGGTGAACTGAAAAGTTGAAATGTGGAAGAGCTAAACCCTGGCCCTGTAAGGCTGTAGCTGAGGGGATCTGATCCTAAAAGGCCCTGATGAAACATCTGGAAGTGCAGAACACTTACTGGTTAGAGAGAGACTAGGGAAGCACATGCTCATTGCCCTGCTGCCAAGTAGATGAGGAAGAAAGTCTAACCCATACCTGGTCCCTGGGAACATATATCCATGCTTGCATAGTCTGCTCCACCTGTAAAGCTGTGGCTGGTGGCCTTTTGAGGAGAGGAGGTGAAGTTCTCCTCCTTCTGGAAGGAGGCAAAGTTCTGTGATCACTACAATCGTTCCCTTTTACTTTGCCAGAGGAAATTTTGAGATCACTTTCATCCATACGTTCCAAACTAACTTACCTATATAAACATGCTAGCACAGTTTTCCAAGAAGTTTGCCTGCCTACAGAGCTGGTTTCAGTTCTTGTGGTGTTGAACTAGCTGACTTTCATTTAAAGCTTCAGGTTTATTCAAACTTAGCAAAACCAAGATGACAAGCAGGTTTTGCTCAGCTCTGTGCATGGCAAAGGGTCTGTATTTTTGTTTTTGGGGGATGTGGTGGGGTAGGGGAGGTGGCTTGGTGAAGTTTCCCAAGGGGTTACCCAGCCAAGAAGCACCTCGTAATGAACACAGTTTTCATCATAGTACTAAATGAAGCCATGAAACCAAGTCTTGGAAAGTTTGTAACAAGCCAGGGATACTAAAAATCATGAGTTTTGAAAAGAAAAAAAATCAGCTCAGTACTGTGTAATCACAAACTGGCTGAATTTTGCTTTATTTCCTATTTTTGTAGGAACTAGCCCTTTGTATCTCTCAACTCCAGTGTTTCCTCAGCTTCTTTTCTTTCTGACTTCCCCAAAGCCAGTAAAGCATTCTGCTCTGTAGCTATTAACTGAGGTAATCGCAACAAAAAATCCATAATTTTAAATCCACAACGGCATATTTTTCCAACAAATTTTGGCTTTCTGGGTTTGTGAGAGGTTGTGTGATAATAATTCCTGATAATGTGATATCTGTCATTGATATTGTTTATTAATATTCTTTAATTGCTGAGAAAGGTGATGTTCTATTGACTTGAAAGAGGCTGTTCAGCTTCTAATTTTATTATCATATTTCTGCTGGGTTCTTGAGTTAGATTTTGATTTGTTATTATTTTTATTTACAGGAACCCTGGCTAGGATACTATATGACAGTGAAAAGTTCCCATTTCTATTATAGTTGGCAAAAGGCAGTTCTTTCTTATGATAATAATTCACATAAGTGCCCTGGCTGAAAAGTGAAATTTTTTGGCCTTTTATAAAACTGGCAAAACATCAAGTTTTGCTACTTTTGCTTTCTGCAAGAAATTGTCCTCACAGCTCCACTCAATGATAATTTGTGGCTTCTTACCAGAAAGCAAGATCTGTGTCACTTGTACAAAGGTCAGTGAATTCCAGCTCTAAAACATCTCCAGGAATATAAGCGTGGCAGGAAAGAAGGTATTATGCCAGATTCCATTCTGTTAAAGTTCATTACTGTAGTTTATTCAAGGACTGATGTGATGCAAACAGTAAAACTAGTTTAACTTTCCATAGGTTCACTTTCTATATTACTCTTTTCCCTGTTTTAAAGTAACTGATGACCCATCAGTCGTATGATGTGAGCATCACTTCTTGATGTTTAGTTGGTATACTTGATGCAGTATATAATGTTGTGTACAGAAAAGTATTGTAACAATCTTCGCCTGCTTGTTGCATGGAAGGATAGCTGTCCTTGCATCCACTCTTCTGGAGATGTGGAAAGAAGAGGGGGAAATGCTGAATATGTTTTTCAGATGAAATGTTGTAAAATGCTTTTAATAGCCACTGATTCTGATTAAATGGCATATTTACTATTAAGCTTTCATTACTATGGGAGGAGCTTTTGAAGTGACTGGAGCTGATTTCACAAGCACATTGATTCTCTGCTACTAGTGACCCTGTCTGGTAACACTTTCGTTTAAAAGTCCATTACTATTTACATTAACTAATGGTTAATTACAATGGAATTCCTAGGGAAGTGCATAAGACAAGTCATACGAATGCCAAATGAGTGCATTAATGATTGGTGTTATCACAGTGAATACCAAATGATTTCATAATGACTGGGGAGGTAATATATAATGGAAAGAATTGCTCCCTATTTGATATACTCACCACAGAGCTAGAACTCATTCTTGGACATCATTCAGAAACTGCAACGTAGCCTGGAGGCCTTTATTCTGGTCCTGCAAAGAGTTTGCACTGAAACTCTGTCCACACCCTTGCAGAGCAAGACGTGTTGGAATTTATTTTTTATTGCTCATTGTTATGAATTGCTGCTATGGCCCAAAGCGTTATAGCTCATAATCAATGTGTTAGAGAAGCCACACTTTGTAACTTTGTTTGGGCCGCTGTGTTTTGTTCAATACTCAATCTAGAGTATAAGAAGAAATACTTTTATCAGAAAGGGCTGAAAAAACGTGTTCCTGGGCCCAATTCTCTATTAATGCTAATTACCACAGCCTTTCTACTTTATTTGGAGAAGGTTTTTGTAGGACGTTCATTGCCAGAGCATCTGAGGACTGTGGTGATCAGCTCGCGCGTAACATCTGTCATATGTTTCTTCTGTTCTTTGTTGGACTTTGCTGTTGGCAACCCACTACAGAAGAAGCTCCAGTGCTGGGAAGCAGGACTTATCTTCACAGAATCACAGAATGGTTGAGGTTGGAAGGGACCTCTGGAGATCACCTAGTCCAACCCCCCTGCTCAAGCAGGGTCACCTAGAGCACGTTGCACAGGATTGCATCCAGGCAGGTTTTGAATATCTCCAGAGAAGGAGACTCCACAACCTCTCTGGGCAACCTGTGCCAGTGCTCTGTCACCCTCACAGTGAAAAAGTATTTCCTCATGTTCAGATGGAAGCGTCTGTGTTTCAGTTTGTGCCCGTTGCCTCGCGTCCTGACACTGGGCACCACTGAAAAGAGTTTGGCCCCATCCTCTTGACACCCTCCCTTCAGATACTTGTACACATTGATAAGATCTCCTCTCAGCCTTCTCTTCTCCAGGCTGAACAGGCCCAGCTCTCTCAGCCTTTCCTCATAAGAGAGATGCTCCAGTCCCCTAATCATCTTTGTAGCCCTTCGCTGGACTTGCTCCAGTAGTGCCACATCCCTCTTGTACTGGGGAGCCCAGAACTGGACGCAGTACTCCAGATGTGGCCTCACCAGGGCTGAGTAGAGGGGGAGGATCACCTCCCTCGACCTGCTGGCAACACTCTTCCTGATGCACCCCAGCATACCGTTGGCCTTCTTGGCCACAAGGGCACATTGCTGCCTCATGGTTAACTTGGTGTCCACCAGCACTCCCAGGTCCTTCTCGGCAGAGCTGCTTTCCAGCCGGTCAACCCCCAACCTGTACTGGTGACTGGGGTTATTCCCCCCTAGGTGCAGGACCCTGCACTTGCCTTTGTTGAACTTCATGAGGTTCCTCTCCGCCCACCTCTCCAGCCTGTCCAGGTCTCTCTGAATGGCAGCACAGCCCTCTGGTGTATCGGCCACTCCTCCCAGTTTGGTATCGTCAGCAAACTTGCTGAGGGTGCACTCTGTGCCTTCATCCAGGTCATTGATGAAGAAGTTGAACAAGACTGGACCCAGTACTGACCCCTGGGGGACACCGCTAGCTACAGGCCTCCAACTAGACTCTGTGCCACTGATCACAACCCTCTCAGCTCTTCAGGGAGTTATGTACCTTTTTTGTAAAGTGATGGTCATATATAAGATTTGTTAATAGTTGGTGCCCATGTAGAACATGTCAATGCAGAATAAAAAATTATATTTTTGTTTTAAACAATGTGGAAAGATTATTTAGTCCTGGGGAAGAAAAGTAGTTTTCTAGTTGACCTGACAAAAATGGAAGGTTAGAATCCTTCTGTCCAACTATCCAAGTAAAACACCATCTTCTCTTCCAATATATTTGGAAGAATAAACAGAGCAGGTGAGAGACCTGATCCACAGCCCTCTGCAATCATTTAGAGTCTGTTCTTTGGATCAGACTCTATGCGAAGGATGGAGAGAAGTGCTGTGCAGCATACACAGGAATTCATTGTTTTAGGAGAAAGGCCAAACACTAGTAGGCACTGATAAAAGTGAAGTGGCCTGTAGCACAGTGGTGAGTGTCCCTGGCACTGAATGTCTTGGCGGTGAAGGCTATACATTTGCCAATTTTGCATTCAAAGAGAGGGTTGACAAAATAATCTGTTAGGTCTCTTCCCTCTTTAATTTCTGTGATTTAAGAGGAGGAGTCTGTGTTTAGTAACCAGTGGGCTCCAGCGCCACAGGAATAAAGACATTAAATGGAATGTTTCTGATAACTACAAATTACCCCGTGACTACTGTAGCGCCTGGGACTTTCTGGCGACCCACAGTGAGAGCTAATGAAGATGCCCTTTTATAAAGCGCAGGATTCTTGGCAGTTATTTTTAATGGGTCATGCTGTGTTAGAAAATCGTGCCTGCAAGATTCCCTGGAGTGGCAGTTGGGATGGTATTACTTTCAATGAATCACAGCAGCCACCATAAGGGCAGGGCAGTATCTATGGCATCAACACCGAGCAATGGCGCGGCATCAAATGAACAGCTCAGCTGGTGACATCTGGCCCCTCTGATCATAACAAATCTGCAGTGCACAATACTCAAAAGAGTCCATCCTTCAAGATGATATGTTAAAATGAGGTGTCTTTTTCTGTTCATCTTGCGTGACTGTTCAGGTGGGCATGGGAGATCCTGTTAAGAAATGCAGGAAGTAATGTATGAAAGTTGGGCTCCTAGGTTAAGATCTCCTCGGTCAACAATTACTTTACACCCTATCAATACTTAATTTGCTTAAGCAACAGCGGTCCTACCTTTGGGAGACACTCGGAGTCGGAAAAAAGATGTTGCTGTAAGCGTTGAAGCTCTGAGAAGCACAGATAGACACCAAACAGTTTTTCAGTAATTCTCAGTTTTCTCTCTAAAAGCTGGGGTGTTGTACAGAAAAGTTAATGTTGTGCCCTGCTTTCAAAATACTAAATATCATTATTAATTTCCTGCCTCACTGGTCTCTTCATTGTATCAGGGAACTTTTTTTTCTTTTTCTTTTTTTTTTTGCATTTGCATGGCGCCTTCCATTAGAGGAAATTTTCTTGGTGATACTCGGGCATTGTGAAGGCAAGAGGTGGAACAGTCTGTGACAAATAATGAGGCTGAAATGCCAGCCTTTGAAAGGCCTTTGCTTTCCCTGCACAGAGTGCTTTAAAAAGCCATCTGCTTACTTGAAATGGCTGCAACACATGGTGCTCTTCCCCAATCCAATATGTGCTGCAAATTGTAGGCACATGGATCCAGTCAAGGACACAGTGTCTGCCTTAACTTTGGATCTCCTTGCTGTTGTCAGTAGGAGTCTCGTCCTTAAACTTAGCTCTTGTGTGTGTTAATTATTTCCTTTTCATGTCCAGCTGGCACAGTGCTTTAGCACCTTAAGTTGCTCAATTTGATCTTTGTGCTCAGGAACAAGGTAATTAAGCAAGCTACAATTTAAGGAAACCTATCTGCCTTGACTTGTTGCAAGTCTTCAGACAGTGCTCCGTCCTAAATCATTTGATAATGTAAAATGCTCTGTGCAGTTCCCTACTTGACTGAGGGTTAGTTCAACAGGTCACAGAATCAGTAATTGATTCTCAGTGTGTCTCTGTTGGTTTTATTACAGTAATGAGGACTGTCTTTTTTCATCTCTGCTAATATGTTACCAAAACCATCAGCTTCTCAGTTTGGTGTCAGGATGACTTTGACAGGTTGTTAGCAACTATATGATGTACAGAACATCATAGAGATGTCTCAAACTGTGTTGCTGTGTACCTTAGAGAGCCTTAGGTGGTCGTGAAATAAGTGAAAGCACTTCCAAGAAAAAGTTATACCAACAACTGAAAATATTCCAACAGTTTTGATGTCCTAATGAAGCAGCTCTTTATGCCAGTTTGGATTCTTGATCACTGAAGAATGCTGTGTTTTGCAGGAATGGGTGACATTGCAAGGCAGAGATACCGGATTAACCACAGATTAAAAACTCCAGGAAAACAAGTTTCCTTATCCCCTAAGGTTCTTTTTTTTTTTTTTTTTTTTGGTGAGTAGAATGCACTTTATATTTAAGATGTGTGTATCTTGAAAGGTGGCTTTTATACTTTTCTTCAGATTGAAAACACCAAAAAAATAATGAGATGAAAGTTAGGAAGGCAGCTCTACAGAATTACCTCTGTTCCTTCACTTACCAATTTATCTGTGAGACCTTCAAATTTGGGTATTGAAATCTAGCTAAATCAAAG
The DNA here is from genome assembly GCF_036417845.1 of Apteryx mantelli. NCBI lineage: Eukaryota > Metazoa > Chordata > Aves > Apterygiformes > Apterygidae > Apteryx > Apteryx mantelli. The sequence continues at coordinate 64,490,003 of NC_089979.1, forward strand.
TTCAGTACTAGTTTTATCTGAAATACATCTTTTGGCTTTGGATTCTCAAGCTATTTTATTGCTTTTGAGCTGTTACAGGCCAAAGTTTTCATAATGTGGATAACACAATGAATGAAAGTCTGAGCAACTTGTGGAGTAATGTTGCTGAGATCTCTGGTCTGCAAAAACAAAAAAGAAGTAAGCCATTATAATTTGAAAACAGTGAAGCGCAGCACTCATGCCCCTATACACTAAAGAGTTTTTATGTACCTGCTACTAATGAAATGGATTCAAAAACATAGTTCTTTTATGTTCCATTTTATGACCAGGTAATTATATATTTTAGCTAGTCCAAATTAATTACCATTTTATTGTTCTTTGGTTTAAAGGAAAAAAGTAGTCATATGGTGAGAGAGATTCTCAACAGATATGTAAACCTTTTATCAGCAAGGGGTATCATATAGAATAATACTTTATTCTTCCTTCCTTCATGACGTTTTTAGCTATTTTCTAGTGATATTTCTCTCTCAAAGCCAGTCTAGACTTTGCTGCCAAATATTAAAACCCAACACTGTGCTTTGGGAAACAAGTGATTAGGCAAGCTTTTCTCCTCACATCTCTCTCCGAGGCAAAGGATGTTAGTGAGGCTGTTAGGGACTCACAGAGGCAGCGATAGGTGCACTCAGATATTGATAGTCAGACAGCAAGCTTCAGATTTAGATGTGGGTCACAAATTTGGCAAAACACGTGTTGACTGTTTGAGTCAATGAGAAGTCTGTGCCTTATAATTAAACATCTACATATGTGTTTTGTTGAGCCGACAAGCTGGATCAAGTCTCAAATTCATGAAAGGTGAAAATATTGTACTAAAAAGTGCTTCTGAATATTTAGCCTCTATATGAAATTCTGCCACTTTTATGACCTGACGGGAGCGAAGCATGGGTTCATCTAGTACCAGTATTTTATCTCCAGCGATGGCAGAAGCCTGACAGTTAGTCTTTTTCCCCAGAATGCTAGATAGGTAAAAGCATATTCAAACAATTTTACACACTGTCTCATATTATAACAAATAAACTAGATGAAGAAATGAAAGAAGCAGCAAATTATCTCTTGATGGTGGATATTCAAACGGAAGGGAAGAGAGAATCACATAATGTATTTCAGGATCACAAATACTTGAATGGGAAAGAAATGATTATGTCATCTAGACCATTGTCCTGCCACTGATGGATTGTTCCCCCCAAAATGAATGCTTTGCTACTTTAGATCTACTATGTAGATGGCTTTTTACCACTTCTCTTGAGAGACTAAGCCACAACATAGCTCTTTTTTCCCCAGCATGTGTAAACATCATTAGTTTAATAAACATTGTGGTAGTATTGAAAGCTAGTGAGAAGCTATGAAGATTACAAAAGGGAAAGCAAGCCCAACCATGGAGTGGGGAAGGAACCACATCCACACCAACCCACACTCGCCAGAGTAACTTGGCTCCCGACAATGGAGCGTCACATTGTAATTGCTCTTGGAGCTACAGCCCATTTCATGATGCTTTGCTCTCTGAGATACTGCCATAAATGAAAAGACTCAGCAAGTGCAAACACAGCTTTAAAAATATCCCTTAATTTACTTCAAATAATTTATCTTAAGTCTGATACAGTTTTCACATTTTTCTCCTGACCCATTTCCCTTAAATATGAAGGTAGGGTTTGGTAGGGAGCTTATAATTTCCTTATTTTTCTTATCCACTTCCCTGTTACTTTGTCAATAATAGTAGCACTCAATTTCTACACCCTTTTTTCTTATTAAAGAGAAAAAACAATGCTATGACTACCTCTGGCATTATACATACAAGGCTGGAAGTACAGTATTTAAATGATCCACAATACATTTGATTTGCAGCTGCATGCAGGCGAAGAAAAAGAGACTATTTTAAGCTACAGAAGCAGTCACTCTTGGTGTTTCAGCTCACCATTATTCTCTCTCCCTCAGCAGAGCATAGTCAGCCACCATCCCAAGAAAGGCAGTGCCAGCTTCGGGAAGAACTATTCTCTGTTAAGTCTTCAGATCTTAAGGGGTGGTGGAAAACTTCATTCTCCCAGCAGGAGAGCAGGGACTCAGTGTAGGTGTAAATCTCTGGCAGATGATTGTTGGAGCCCACAAGCTGTACCTTGTAAATAATTCACTTAAGCACAGAAAATCTGCATATGAGGATGAAATGTCACTTATAACTCATAGGATATTGGCTTGGCTGAGAACAAGTTTTCAGCCCCTTCAAGTCATTAAGTACCACTGAGGAAGAAGGAATATAGATGATGTAAAATAAACTCTACTTTTGGCTTGTAACTAACAGAGAATAGTTAACAATAACCAAGCTGAAAATTAAATTCTCAGGGAGAGAAGGAAGGGGATGTTATATTTCTCAAATCAGTCAGCTCAGTACAAATTTTACAGCTTCTTTACTATTAACTCTGTCGGAACCTCATCCTTCACATTAGGAGTCAGGCTGGGCTTGTAAGAAGGCATTTAACCCATATGTAGGTGCTGGAAGTGTTTCCCTTCCTGCATTTTCATGACTTGGGGTGGTCTGCTGAGAGTAAGTATAATGTACTCATACAGACCATGTCTCATTGAGAGACATCTCTTGTATCTGTGTTATCAGAGACAAGATATTTTCATAACTGACCTAATCTATTGCCTTATTATTTTATAGGCAGGGATATATGATAATAACAAATACCTTGTTTTTCAGATGCTTATGATTCTGCCAGACTTAAATCATTTACCAGAAGTGTTTCCACTTTACCATGCTAAATGTTTTTTCAAAACCAAAATATTCTGCTAAATCAGTGGGTTTATGTAACAGAAGAAGGCAAAAGGTGTTGTGTTGTCTATGTTAGAAAAATCTGGGAAAACTGAAAGAGGAAGGCTGATGGTTGGGAGGGATGCAGGAAAGGAAACAGAGACAGTGAACTGAAGCAGGATGCAGACCAGGTATTACTCTTGACTTGATATCTATATTAAGAATCTTGTTATCAGAGTGTTTATTTCAAGTGAAATAGTGCCTTCAAAATTCAGGTTATTCAGCTCTCTTGTGCTTGCTAAACTATCTGAGTATTGCTTGTACATTGAAATGTCGTTTTTAATCTGTTCTTTTCCACTAATTATCCTTTGTCCTCATGCCATCTTCATTGAAAATGGTGGCAAAGGTATTCATTTAGTTTTGGGCCGTTCATAGGTTATCTTTAGTCTCTGCTACATTCTCCCTCTATAGCAGTTCCATTTCTTCATTCAGTGTTCTCTTTTTATTTAGACAGCTAGTGAAACGGCTGCTATTTGTTTTAATCTTCTTTACAAGGTTTAATGCAGCTTAATTTTCTAGCAAATTTTCCTTTTTTGTGCTTCTCACTTTGTCCGTGTATTTTCTGCCTGAGGAAATAGCTTTCTTTACTCTTTGGCCCCTTTTCTCATTCTTTATGAGTCCTTCCTTTATTCTAAATAACATAGTTTGAGGTGGCTGTTCATTCAGTTAGGTCTGAAGCCTTTCCTTACAAAGTCTTTTTTTTGCTTTGTGGTCTGCGTTCTGCTAGCCAGGTGACTTCCTTAAGTAGTTTCATTAATCTCTCAGCGCTCGTATTTTCCTACTGAAGATATCTGACAGATAACTCACTTCGAGTGTCTTTCCTAATGAAAGCATCCTTGTTCTGACAATGCTCTTGGTACTGAAGATAGGCAGTAGATTCTTCATTACTTCTGCTAGGATGCTTTTTCAGTCTCCAGCCTCCCACTCACTCCCTGGCATGCGTTTCAGTCTTCCAGTCTCTAGATCACGTCTGGAGAGAGGCTTGCTGCTTGTCCTTAGCAGTCAGACTTCTTTGCAGTGTTCACGGGGAATCTCAGTTCCCTCCCTTCTTCATGAATACAAATCCTCTTTCTTAACTTCTGTTCTTCTCGCTGTTTACTGCACACTGTTCTTCCCACTTCTTGTGCTCTGGTCCCTGCCTCTCTTACTCTTCTTTTGTGGTACTAACTTTTCTGCTTGCTCTTTGTTGCCTCACCTTTTACTGCCTGTTTCTCCTCCCCAGTCTTCAGTGCAGCAAGCCCAGTGGAGCATATGTCCACTATTTAATTTCATCTTCTGTGTTGGTATCCTGCTCAGAAGTTTCCATTGGCCATACTACATTTCTAGGCATTTGCTTTCCATGCTTACTTTTTTGGGGGGGCAGGGGGGCATTTCATGATCATCTTCTACTGCATTTCCTGTTTTTGGATCTTCTCTTCTATGAGTTCTCTCAGACAAAGCTTTTTGCATCAGTAGCTCCTTGTGGACAACAGACAATGTACATCTGGCTGTTTCTGCACTCGGCTGCCTTTATTCTCTCCCCTTGCTCAAGTCATTGCTAGGGTTGAGCTTCTACTTTTAAAGAAGGAACAAATAACCCAGCATGCTCTGACCAGAGTCTCCCATGAAAAATCCCTTCTTTTGTGTTCTCATGTTCCTCAGCTCCCCACCTAAATGGCTGCATGGTTTAAAATCTTTTGTCTTGGTGAACCTGGGTTATTTGTTACTCATACATTGTGAAAAAGAGGGGTCTGTTCATAGGCAAACTGATAAATCCAAAAGGTTGCCCAATTACGAGTTTTTATGGTAGTTCTCCATAGGCATGGACAAGGTGAGACATCCAGCTCTCATTGACTAGTCCTACAACTCCAATGAAAAGGAAATGAAAAAAAGCAAAACAGTAGGATCTGGATCACATTCACACAGACATCCACAGTTGTTTATTCTTTCCAGTCCTTTTATGATTAAAAGTTCAAACAGAGAGGAGACACTAACTGTATTGTACCAAAAAATTAGACTGGTTGGTCCCTGATTTAGAGGGTGGAAAATATGTGACAGGTAAATAAAGAAACAAATAGGCCAAGGTGGGGAGAAGGTATCTGGTTTTTCATCAGATGGCAACCTCAGTGGCATCAGTAGTCACAGTAAGGCACTGTCATATAGCAAAGCCAGACAGAAGCAATTTATAGGCGTGGTAATGACTGGATGGAGAATCAAATAAATAAATAAATAAATAAAAAGCTTTATTGGCAACAGAGAAAAAGAGAAGGAAGTAAACTAAAAAAAAAAGATCCCCAAACCCCAACCCATGCCAAAAAAATGGCACTAAGGAAAAAAGCCCCTCAGATTAAGGCTTATTAGGGCAGCAAGAAAAGGAATGAGTTAGTAATAGCCAAAGGGGTTCAAGAGAATAAGAAAAGCGTATGAAATATATTAAGAGAACAAAAAATACTGGAGGAGAAGGTAGACTCATTAATAAATGAGGAAGAAGATTAAATCAATGACGATTCTAAAATGGGTAAACTACTGAAATGCTTTATAAAAATCTGTTAAACAAGAAAAATAGGGGCAGGAGAAATGGATAATTAAGAAGCAATGACGACTTTGTCAAAGCTATTGATGAAAAGCAGGTAGGAGAATACTTAAAACAACTGAATATATATACAGATCAGCAGGTGTGCATGCATTTCAGAGTGTTAAGGGAATTAGCTAATGAACTTACAGAAACACCGGCAATTACTTACAGAAAGTTGCAGAGTGTGATGGGAAAGTACCAGAGGGCTGGAGGAAAAAAGCAAATGAAATACCGAACTTCTAAAAGGGAGAAAGTAAAAAAATAAAAAACCCAATCCCGGCTCGAAGCATTCAGTGGTCCAATTTCTATCCCTGATAAAGTAATGGCATGTATATTAAGATAGAAATTGAACCATAAGCACAATTTACAGTGTGGATTTCTTTAGAATAAATCATGCCAGACAAACCTAATTGCTTTTTTAGATCGAGTTACAAAAGTGGGCAAAAGGAGCAGAGGAAATGTAATGTATCTGGACCCTCCTGAAGCATGTAGTTACAGGGCCTCCTCAAATCTTACTTGAAATATGAATTTAAATTGATGTGAATGTCAGCATTGTCACGTAAACTAAGAGTGAACTGAAGGGCCATAAAAGAAGGACAATGATAAATTGAGGTGTTGAGTTATTGGGGGCTGCCTACAGGGGTGCTATGCAGGAAACTGAACTAGGCCTATTTTTATTTAACATTTTTGGTAATGATGTAGGAAAGGTTGGGGGAGGACAAGGTGGAGAGCAGGAGATTGGGTTTCTGCATGGTCTGCACTAAAGCAAAGTTGATAAGTGAAAATAGTAAATAATAAAGTAATGATAAGTTTTATTAGTGACAGACTCTGTGATGGCATGTAGGTGAGCGAAAATAAAGCGCAGTGCAAAAAGGTCCAGAGAGGTTAGAAACCTGGAGAGGAAAGAGTTAGATTTCATCAGACTGTGTTTGCACTGGTGAATATTTTGCTTGCATGAGTAATCCTGTGAAACTCAGTGTAACTGTTCAGATTAGGGGTTACGCATTTCAGCCTGGATGCAGAATATGTGGCGAAATAATATAAAGTATTATTAAAAAAATCAAATGGCAAGTTATTTCAAAATCAAAAATGAAAATGCTTCACTGAAGATGTCAAAGCATAATGTTTTCTAATGGAAAAAAAAAAGATGAAACTGTTGCCATTTGGTTTCCTCAAGAGTCTCCTGGAAAAGCTCTAGAGATAGCCTCCTTGTATACAGCACTGTTGAGGCTGCATCAAAAGTACCGTGTACAGTTTGAGACATGTCAATCTCCGAATGCTGTCAGGAAATTGGACAGAATCCAGAGAAGAGTAATCCAAATGATTAAGAGTCTGAGGGAATTGATTTATAACGAAGATGAAGTGAATTATATTTTGATTAGGAGTACACTTTAATGGTGCGTAAGTAACGGAAGGACATAAACACCAGGTATGGAATAGGATAATTTAGGATGGCCTCAGAGGATTTGGTGGGAAGAGGATCAAAAGAAAATTTAGATAGGATATTAAGAAACATTTCTTAGTTGTGAGAAATTTTGATGGTACATTTCCCTTTTTGATTATAGAAGAATCTTCAGCAGGGTTGCAGAAAATTCTTGCTTCTGAAGTTATTACTTTAGAAACTTCTCCATTTAGTGGGGAATGATCTTACAATGTGATCTAATAAGTCTTCTGTATCTTTAATTTCTTATATCTCTGAACAAAAGTGGGAAGCCAACTTTTTAAGTGAGTTGGCCCCATGTGGTTTCCATTCCCCAAAGGACACATCTGGTAGTGTTACCTTAACCCTGACTAATGAGTAGATGAGCTAGTAAAGGAATTCCCAGGGGTGACTGAAAGGGTGAGGAGTTATATTAGCTGATCACTCCTGTCATTTATTTCTTTATAAAAATAAAAGGCAGTATGCTACTCCTGTGTTTATCTGCTGTCAGTGCATGGTCATGACGGTAAAACCAAAATCAAAAGACAGCAAGGTACAAAATGACAAATGCAAGCAGCTGGAGCCATACTTAATAAAAATGCTACAATAAGCTATCTTTCTCAAATTAATATCTGAGAAAACATTTAATTTTTTTTTCAAAATTTACCGGAAGGTTCTACAGCCTTGTAAAATCAAAACTGGAAATGCAAAAGGTCTGAAGAAATGTCATTTTTAAGGTAAATATTTAGTTCCTATTGGCAGAAATAAAAGCATTCTCAATAATATGGGGTCAAAGCCTTCCATCAGTTCTGCAACCATGAATACTATTGTGTCTGTTTCAGATGTGCTAATGTACTTCTATAACATACATAATTTAACCCACTTGGACGGAAAGTCTGATAGCAGTCCTGTTTGTTTAAACTGAGATTAATCTCAGAAAATGGTCCTATGTACAAAAAAGTAATCTTAGTTTTTCAGTCCAAACTCTGTGCTTGAAGTTAAGATCTATTTTTATCACCTATACTGGTAGCTATGCAGCCAAATCTCCCTGTTTGAATTAAAGATACACATTGCAATCGAGTGTAGGAGTATTTCCTCATAGCACATAGTCCTCATAGTGCATACTCCTCATAACATCTCCTTTGGTGTAATATTAGCCTAATTCCTATATATTTGTCAGCTACGTCTTGAAATGCTGCAATATTATCTAATAACAGTGTGTCTTAATGACTGCTCCATTGAGAAGGGCAGGGCTGAGATGTGATTCTTTCTTGGTACATCTCCAGAAACGTGCAGCCCACTTCAGCCCAGAGATTTCCTGCACACTGGGAGAGCTTAGTCCTGCAGTCTGTGAGGTCCCAGGTTACTGCAAGCAGCTGGGCTGGGTTCACTGCATTGCATACATAGCGGTGATCGTCACTGCTGCTGACTGGGTGTAACAACTTTCATTCGGGGAAAGGATTGATATTTTACATTAAAATCTGAGGCCTGCTATGTTAATATTAATTATTGCTCATTTGTAAGTGCTGAATATTGTAGACTTTGTAATGTATGCAAGGCAGTTCTTGTAATACTCGCAGGCATTAGGTGCTAGGCAGCACAGGAGCGAAGAAAAAGATGTATGTGCGCACATTTTCAGTCCTTACATCCTGAGATGGGAAAGGATCAGCCAAAAGTTTAGGTCCTCTTTGGACTCTGTGCAGTGCCCAGTACATGGGTATTATGGCAAGTCTTATTCTTGCTGCAGTATGGGAGCCTCCTGTTTGCATGTGCTTTCTATTGCTACTGTTAAAAAACATATCCAGTCCCACAGAAACTCTCCTCGGAAAAGATGCCTGGATATAGTACCATAAAAAGGATGTATATTCCTATTTAAAATATGCAGAGATCACTCACCAAGATAGCAACCATTCTTTTTCCCTTCCCCCAAGAAAAGAGTGTAAATCACATCTCAACAAGGCAGGTAGTGAGGATGACAAAATTCTTACATTCTTAAAGTGTTATTGGAGAAAAAATGTCACCTCCATGCATAATTGCGTAACTTTACTACCTGTCATTTTCTATCAATCAAAAAAATGTTATACTTGAATTTGAGGACAAACATGTCTAATAAGATTTTAGATTGACAGCTAAACGGTTATTCTCAACCTTTTTTTAACTTTATTTTTTGTTGTTGTTCACTAGATCAACATAGAGAATATTATAACAAAGTTAAGGGAAACAGTACTCAGATATATTAATCCCTTATGCACACTTTACCTCAAAAAACAGAATTTCTTTCCCTGTAGGTTTTGTTAGGCAGTTCCCTTCAGTCTAGTCAGTACTGCAGTGGGAGTCTAGTATTTCTTCCCTTGTATTTCCAGTGTGGTGTTGCCAAATTTTGTTTCTTTTACCATGGAAATGTGTTTGATGACATATGATCGGCTTGGCTGCCCTCGGCATGGCAGCAGCTCCTCTTGTGGCACCCCGCTGTCCCCAGTGAGCCCCTCGCCTGGTGCAGGGCTCCGGCTTTGTCGTCCTGCAGCGGCGGGGATGGGAATGGTTCCCCACGGAACAGACCACATACCCTACACCAGCATTTTGGCCCCTGTTGCTCAGGGCTTTCAATAGTCTTCAGTTTGCAAATCAGGGGATTATTCTCCTTTGCTAGTAGAGGAACTCAGGCTATCTCACTGTACTGTTTTCAGGTTACCCGACATTAAACAATAGGCTCTTTTCATTCTCTGCATATTGTTTTCTGTCTGTGTCTGCCTCTGAGTCGTTCTTGACTGCATCCCAGGGATGTATCGTCCCACCTGTTTTTTCTCTTCAAAAAAGCTTATGCTCTACCTTGGTGCCTTCTCCATATCTCTTTTTGTCTTTTTCCAGACTTTATATCCCTGCATAAGTTCCCAAGAGATTGTTTCTCAGTTTTTAGCCTTTTTCTTCTTTGTGTCCATTTTCAGTTAGTGTACTCCTCAGATTTGGGATTCATCTCTAGTTGGACCTAGCTCAGCCTCTTGGTGCATTAGTTGTGTCTGGCTTTGCTGAACTCTGTCCTGGAGCACTTGTGATAGCCTAGAAAGACTCGATAATGATGCAAGAGGGTGCCAGGACCTCTTTAGCACAGATGCACAAGGAGACACAGGTAGACAACTAATCTTGGCCATCTTCTGCAGTTTCTTTCAGTGCTGTGCATGAAACCACCAATTCATCCCTCTGAATAAGGTGCACCTTGGTGAGGAGCAGAGAAAAGGAGAGGACAGAGAGGGATGGTTGTGTTCAGAGCAAAAAATGTCATGCTATAGCTTTGGGCTTCACACAGAGAACATAGTTATCGCTCTCCATCAGAGGCTCTCAAAGCATTCACCAATTAAACCTTATAATGTAAACTCTGGCACAGAGTGGGCATCCATGTGGAGGGCTTAAAGCTGAGAATCAAGAATCTATCTCGTGGCTCCCAAGACTGGGCTCCAGCTTGCACAGCTTTCCCACCCAGCCTGGAGCCTCGGCTGCTTTGTGGAAAGGCTGTGCTGGGAGCTGTCTCACGCTGCCCTGTGCTGCCAACAGGAGATAGCTCCAGCTCTGCAGTAAGGCCGTGGTGACCTGTGCATACTGATACTATGAAAGCAAGTGTTGCATGGCCGTCATTTATGTCCATGAACATCTGGGTGGATAATGATTAGGATCAGATGGGAAGCTGGACTCTTCCCCACTCCGGTTTGCCCCATGTATTGTCCCACATAATGGAGCAGACATCCCAGGAGCAGGTACCACAGACTCTACAGGGTCGATCCATTTTATTTCTCCCTTGTAGAAGGAAGAAAAGACTGGATGAGGATTCTGTGCCTGTGTTTGCAGTGCGTGTTGTGAAAGCAGCAGGGCTGAAGATTCCCAAGCTAATCTTCATTTAGTTAATTGATGTTCCAGTAACATAGATATTGAGGCAGCCTGGGCTTCGGTGGGGGCTTCCTGGAAGGCAAGGCACTGACTTATTTTGTGCTGTGCTGTGCACTTGCAGTAGACAGATTTAAGTTGGCCTGGGTGTGACTGTACACATGGAAATCACACCCTTGATTGCAGAGTAGTTCTATAGGTCCCAGTGGCTCCTGGTCTGCTTCTGAAGCAACACAGTGCATGCTATATGTTGCTCACTGCTTGTGGCAAAGCTGCAAATGAGTCTCCAGAGATTGCTCTTGGTGAAGTGTCAATACTGGTACAATGTTTATCCTCAAATCTATTTAATGCATCCTTTTTGAGTTCCTGAAATTGTTTAGCCTAACTTAATGACAAATGAGCACATATTTAAAAGAGCCTTCATATCTGCAGGAATAACCAAGGAGCCAGATGTCAAAATGCTATCAAAGTCACAATTAAGTGCAACCCACAGTTTCTATAGCCACAATTAATTGCAGGCACAAAACTATGGTTGCAAACAGGCGGTCATTAAAAAAAGAAGATTGAGGCGAGACATTCAGAGCATTCATGCTATTATTTAAATTAACAATAAATAGTAATCTTTTTTCCTTTGCAGGATCTTTCACATTCAATCTTCAAAATCCCTTACAAACCACAACGGCCCTGTGTCATAATATTCAGTGAAAGGGAAGATGCTAAGACTCATGGCTAAGTATAAAATTGAATTAAACTTGTTTAGCTCTAATATCACACATACTGCTCAGGCCAGACCGTTTTTTTACTGAGGAGAGCATTCTTCTGACAAAATTGGAAGAGGTTATTTATTTTGCTGTTCCTTCTCTACTAGAGATATTCATATTTCCAAATGTTGATGATTTGGATTCAAGGTACTGCAATAAAAGTGATCCATGGTGGGTAGGTTTTCTAGGGTCCTTAGTGAAGCCAGTTTACAGTGGTGTTGAGAGAGACATGCAGGACCACATATATCCCTAGAGGATCTGTGTTCTGGCTGGTCCCTTTCACATGACTTTCCAAAAGCAATTTCCTGTGTTGCCTGCAAAAAACAATCAGAAATCGTCTTTCTCAAAGATGAAACGTTAAAGTCTGCATGCACAAGGAACAGACGGCCTCTGTGCAGATAGAGGAGGAGCGATGGAAGGGGTTTTGTTTTCTTTTTTTGACTTATGAAAATATTCCATCAGCCATAATTCCACCTCTAAGTGGAAAGTATTAGATTATTTGATTGTGCCGGCCAGATTTCTCTGCCTGTCAGGCTTCAGAATCAGAAACACAGTGGCAGAAGCCCAAGAATATTCCCCTTTAAGTGTACCTGCCTACTATTGATTTCATCCCTGGCTGGTCTGTCACCTCATGAATATCGTGCCATGGGGGCTGATGAAGGAACAGATGGAGAGGGTGTTGGAAAGACTTCGGGGAAGGAGCAGAAGACGTCAGAGATCCAACGGGAGGAGCTACGAAGCGCGTCCAACCGTGGGGAGCGAATGGGGAGCCCGTGCCCGTGAGGTGACATGCCAAGAGCCAGAGTCGGCAGGTGAGCTGCTTTTTCCACTGACAGAAACCTGGCTGGGACCTCCATGCGCAACAGGCACCTTCCCCCTTTGGAGGGAAGGAGAGTTACATGCTGCATATTTTATTGAGGGCCACCTTTTTTTTTTCAGGCGGTGGCACACCAGCTCTCGGCTTCTGCTGGGCAGCGCGAGAGTGGCTGCAGCAGGTGTCAGAGCTGGGGACGAGGGTCTGCGGTGTGGAGAAATACCTGCTTGCGCGGTGCTAGCCCGGGCTAGTGGGGCTATGTTGCAAGGTGAGATGGAACTTCACCAGATGTCCCTAGGGCGATGTCCCCTCCTCAGTGCAGGTCCAGGCCAACCCTCCAGGCCAGGTCAGCAGCATCTCCAGTGCTGCCATTTTGCTTTGTGCCTGCCTTTTGGTGACTGCCTTTTTTCCCCCTCTTCTATCTGTTTCGGTTCAATGCTAGGGTAGAAACGACTTCTCAGTGTCTCCCTTCTGTGTGGTTAAAGCGGAACATTGGCCCAAAATAGGACAGTTTTCAAATAATCTTAATGAAAAAAGTAGCAGTGTTTCTTATTTTGTCCATTACATTATCAGTCCCATCTGTTTTCAGTGTTTCACGGGGTTGGAACTGATACTGTGGGGCAGAAACCAGTGATTCCCCTACTTAGTTAATGAATCATTAGGAGAAAGGAATGAACTGAAAGAGTGTTTTCTCTACCCAATGTTGCTTTTAGGCCTGAGCATGCATGCTGAGCTCCTTCAGCTCCTGTTGACATCAGTGTTAGTGAAGGATACCTAAGACTGAAATCTTACGACTCTTAATATCAAAAGACTTTAGATATAGCTCTTAGGACCACACCTGAAACAGGCTCTTGCTAAGACCTACATGCCATTACATCGGATTTCTTTCATACTGAGATGCCAAAATTACATTGCTAAGTTATGAGTAGTTTACATAATCCCAGAATGCACCATGGGAAAGTTTTCAAAATAAAAATGAATAATAAGATCAGCATTTATTGGTTTTTCCTCCTACGTTGCCACTGAAAATTCTTATTGGTGTGGCTTTATATGAATAGTTCTCCAGAAGTAAATTATGAGCAAAATTCAAAGCCACCATAAATTAAATATGCTTTTTTCCTGCTTTGGTATACAAGACTTTCCATTAAGCTAGCCCCATATAATATACCTTGGATGTGTTCAAGAAAGCCCTGTAAATTATAGCAAGTATTTAAAATGGTAAGTAGACATTGAAAAAGGCCACATTAGGATTAATGAATGAAAGGGTTGATACTGAAAATGCACTTGTAAATAAATAACATGAAAAGTAAAGATGACACACTGTTAGGTTGGAGTTACAAGTGGGAGTGTGATGATAAATCACACGTCTGTTTGTCAGAGCTTCGTATGTGGGTGCATGTGCTTCTCAGTCCCTCTCTGCCTCCCCCCCCAGAGTGAAGCCTCTCCCTCGCCTTGCCCCACGCTGTGCATGTCCGGGAGATTCTGATCAAACTTGTCCTTGCTTTCATTGCCGATTTTCGGCACTGGAAGTGTATTTGGCTGCCGAACTTGTTACCTGCTAGGAGCAAAGCACTCCTCTCATTGCTTTGGCTGGATGACGACAGTGCTTTAGGCCTGCTCTATCTATTCTAGTAATAAAATTCATGTTGCTGACAGTGGGTGTTTGCCAGGGGTGCAGCTGAACCTGGATTCACTGCTAGTGTTCACCAAGGCTCATTGTGATCAACAACCATTCTCCCAAAGCACGGGTCCTGAAGCGGTACTTTGGTTTTTTATCCCTTGTATTACCTTAGCAGCTCTTTTTGGCAGTGAGCTATCATCTTTCTCACTTCTTAAGCAGAGTAGAAAAACCTTCCTTTTCCTTCCTCTCCCTCTCTCTCTCTCCCCCCCTCCAGACTTTGGTCTAGTCACCCTTTAGAAACAGCTATTTCAAATAATTACAGAACAGGAAATTTCTTTTCTTTTCTTTTCTTTTCTTTTCTTTTCTTTTCTTTTCTTTTCTTTTCTTTTCTTTCTTTTCTTTTCTTTTCTCTTTTCTTTTCTTTTCTTTTCTTTTCTTTTCTTTTCTTTTCTTTTCTTTTCTTTTCTTTTCTTTTCTCTTTCCTTTCCTTTCCTTTCCTTCTCTTCTCTTCTCTTCTCTTCTCTTCTCTTCTCTTCTCTTCTCTTCTCTTCTCTTCTCTTCTCTTCTCTTCCATTTTCTTTTTTCTTTTCTTTTTCTTTTTAAAGGCCAACAACCAGGAAGCAAGACATGGGGGTGAGGGAGAAGGCATCCTGATGGAAAACCTGGTGCAGCTCTCATTTCTCTAGGAATCCTCTGACCACGGGGTGGGATCTGTGGCGGCAAGGGCAGAAGCTGAAAAGAGGTTTGGCTTTACCAGTTGGTGCTGTGTTAGTTGTGGATCAGAGCGGGGTAGCAAGAGGTGAGGAGGGGAAAGCTGAGGGATGATATGAGATATGTGTGATATGCTTGGCGCGCGTGTGCAGCGGGCGCAGGGCTTGCAGCTCCGTGCAGGGGACGGAGGGGAACACTAACTCCCTCCTCCCACTCCGCCGCAAGTCATCAGCCTAAAATGTGTCTGGTTTTGACACAGTGCAATTGGGGATTGGTAGTGGTGGTGTCACAAGCATGCTCTGAGGTCTGGTAACGGTGGAAACTTTAATTGAAGCTCTCTGCCTTGGACTGAACAAGTTCTCAGAAAAAATACCAAACCCCAAAAACCGAGGGAGGAAAAAGCTTTCTTCCCAGGCAAGATTTTTCCATGTTTTCATTGCTCCAGCCATAACAGCCATATATACCAATTGCTCATACTGGCGTCATTGCATATTGTATCTCATATCATATCATCATCTGCAAAAGCAGTTCTTTGCAGCCTGTTCTGGCTCACCACTGAAATAGCTCACAGACTGCGATCCAAAGGCATGGAACGAATATGAAACCGGGGGGGGGGGGGGTGGTGATTAGACCAGAAAATGTATGTGAATCGGTACTTGCAGATCACCTGGGCTGAGGAGAGCATCTGCATAATTACATTAGGGTTTGCATGTCTGAGAGAACAGGTATAAGGTAAGTAGACCTTATGTAGCTGGGATCTGAATGTCCACATTAAGGTTGCATCTGTTTTGAAACAGTGTGATGCTATTGCATGCAATCAAATTCTGGCTGTTAGTGACACAGGACAAATCTAAAATGAGATGTCCTTAATGGAGCTACTCTGGATGCACAGCAGTGCAAGATGAGATCAGGATATGGCATGTACACTACATGAAGTGATGGGTGGGCACATTTTTATAACCTGATTTTACTTCCCTCCATAGTATTCAATTTTATCCATATAGGTCCATTGAGAAAACAAGGTTCTGCTCTCAGTGAAGTGTTTATGGGCCCATACAACCAGAGGAATACCTTTTATGTGCCTGTGGCACTTTGAATATCTTTGAATGGGAAGAGAATCTTTGTGGGCAAGAATAAATCCACATACTTTTTGGTCTGCCATGCGAGGAAGGGCAGAGCGGCAGTCAGTGCCACCTAAATCTTTGCCAGACCCCAGGGAAGGATTTAAGTTCAGGTTCCCTATTTGAGTAAGCACTAGGAACAAATGGTAACATAAAGGTTAGTAGAAGATTATAAATAGGATAATAAATGGAGAAGGAAGGATTATACTACCACATTAGAAATCATTTGAAGGGAAGGTAGAAATTCTCATGCTTTGCAATAATTTTTGAGTGCCCAGATTGATGGTAATCTATGTTATTTATTATAGAGATATATGTTTAGAAATAATTTTTAAAAAGAGCTTTTAAAAATTATTAGATCTACAAACACAGTAGAGCACCAAAATTCTAATAGACTAAAGTAGAATGTTAATAGTGTACATATAAATATTTGCCATGGAGATGTGTCTGAGCACATCCAATCATGCTGAAGAAAAAAAGAACATGTTTCTCATGTGGCCAGTACAAGCTAAGTAATTTGGCTTAAATTTTGAATACTCCTGATTAATTTTTTTATCAAAAACTCTGTCAGATAAATTCAGATAATTGGTAAAGGCAAAGAAACCGCAGTCCATGCATAGATAGACTGTGAGCAGAAAGAGGTAAAATTTGTCCACCCACTTTAAACTCTTCATTCATGCAGTTCATAAAACTGAAGAGTCAAATACTATGTAGTAAAAGAAGGACTTAGGAGCTGACATGGTGGAAAGGAAATACCTGTCTCTGCTGTTTATTGGTCTCCTTAACTGGAGTCTGCGAGATCTTCACAACCTCTAGCGAATGAGGCATACAGTGACATCTAGCAAATATATGCAAGAACAAAATTATCAGCATCTGCCCAAGCTGAGTAGCATCACTTAGGGTAGATGTTGGCCTGACTGGAGCCCCTTCCCATGTGAAAAGAAACTTCCGGTATTCAAGTAGTGCTTTTTCAAACCATGCAACTAAGCCACATTAACTCGGAGCTGGTTTAGCTGTATGCAGCCAGTTACGCAGAGGTGCCCTGCCACATGTCCAACCTCACAGCGCTTCACGAATGAGAATCTGAGGAGCTGTGTGACCTTTCCCTGTTTGCAGTGAAATCTGTGATAGAGCAGGGGAATATCTCCTATTGGGATCCTCCTCTCCTATCTCCTGATTGCTATCCTTCCCCATCAGGTACAGCTAGTCAGAAACTTGAAGGTACGAGCTCACTGTGAGTTGGTATACCTGTGTTATCGTCTTCTAGCTAAGACACATACATCTGATATCAAGGAAATTGGGGCAGCAAAGGCTCCAGTATGTTTTCTGCAGACAAACTAGCAGAAGCTTTGCACTGCAGCTTCACTGCTACAGTTGCTCATACCTGGCCACCGAAGCTAAGTTGGGTGACCACAGCTGTGCTGTGATTACATCCCTTCCTTTTAATGGGCAGGTAGATTTTCTGCTACATGGTGAACTTTCAGATGAGGTGCCATGGCACTGGCAAAGGTGGTGCTGGGAAAGAAATCAAGAGCAGTGGCATCTGGCAGAGCAAAGGAGAGAAATCAGAACTGAGATAATGAGCAAAATGGTCATGAAAGAGTCCTGGACAGACAGTGCTTTTGAATGTCACTAGTCAAGATCACAAGCAGAACAGAAAAGAGGAAAAGAAGTGCTGAAGCTGATGTCAGTGAAGGTAGAGGGTGACTAGGACAACAGAAGTCAGTGTTTTCATTAACTAACAGGTCATAAAGTCACTATTGGGGAAGGAGTCGGAGCAGGGAGACAAATGAGAAGGCAAGCAAAGAAAGGAAAAGGGAGAAGTGCAACTGCAGTAGAGAGGGCACCGAGTATTTCAGAAAGACAATCCCTGTTAGTTCAACTTCCACATTTCTGTCTTACTTTAGTCTGACTGAGAAACCCTGTAAGGAAGATCTCATTACAGCCTGTCATGTATTTGGGCTGGAGGACTGCTCATTGCTTTCAAAATGCATCTTATCCACCAGGGAGCCCCAGTGAACTCCTGTGTTGTAATGGTGATAAAACTGTTAGAGTAGTGGCCTTGGCTTATGGGCCTCACAACACCAGTGTCGTGTGGCAGTGAGGACAGCCTTGTCCCACACATGGCTTTTAGCAGGTGACAGTGTTAATCTTGGTTATCCTGATAATTCTCAGTGGTTTTGTAAGTCACTGGGCAACCTCTGTAAAGTTGAGCTCAGCTTTGTAGTTGCATTTTTAAAAGGTTTAATGTTATTCTAAGGGCATTATTAAATATAATATAATATTAAATATAATATCTATATTAAGGGCATTTTAATTTATTTCTTTCTTTTTGTGAATCCAGGAGCTTTTTACCTGTTTTTCCCACTCTAACACTTTTAGACTATGAGATTAGTTTAGCAATCATGAAATTACTAGCATCATCCTAATTTTAGTATTGTTCATTCATTGCAAACCAACTTGCTACACAAGACAAAAACATTTGAGCAATATTGGTGCAATATGTCAGACACGTAGCAATATTCTTTGTGATTATCACCCCATACAATTTTCAAAGCAATGATGAATTGTGACAGATCCTCCTCTGAAATAACCCAGCATAGTTTATGAAATCAGTGGAAGTATATCAGCTTACATCAGCTGAGGATCTGGGCTACGTTTCTAGCTTTCTGCTAACGCATTTTTTATGACAGAAGTGAGTTCCTGAGATGTACTGAAAGATAACCTCTCTAGGCACACTTAATAATCTGCTTGTGAGAAACCCTAGAAACAGTTCAAGCTCACCTAAAGAGGTGCAACCACTGAGTATTGAAAATGAATAGCCATTAAAAGGAAAATAACTATTTCTGGTGAAGTCTGGTATGGATATGGTAGAACCTTCCTCCATTTGTACCAAGGATTAGAGAGTCCAGGGATAGTTGCTGGATTTCCAAACTGGCAAATGAAGAAACTTTTAAAAAATGATGGTAATGGAATGCAGGATGTACTTTGTCCATGTATTTTACACAAGCAATTTACTTTTACCTAGATACACTATCTCCAGTATACTCACAAACATTTTGTAATAGATATTTCTAAATGTAGTGAAATCGTAGTACCATGAGGTCTGTTACAATACCATTATTAGTATTATAACTGAATCGTGCCATTTAATCTTTGCAGTGAAAGACCACCATTTTCTGTGTGCGAATAGGAGAGTGTGGGGATTAGCAAAGTGTGAATTAGCACAGTTCTCCTGACTGGCTAAAAAGATACATATCCCTTTCTCTTGACATTTAGAGGTGAAGAGGAGTTAATTCAGAAAAGACCAAGTTACTGATGCTTTTAATAATAAAGTAGCACTTCAGAATGATAGTGTGAGATCAGCGATTTGTAATGACCAGTATAACAATGTGAGAGAGACATGTCATGAGCTTCTTCCTCTGTTAACATGACTCAGACTGTTCAGTGGTTACCATCTTTTAGGAGTGTTTCTAGTCATTTCTTTTTATTTATATATGCGACTTTCTCCAAATCTGCCAAAAATACTATTAAAAAAGACCACACAGAAAACTGATCTACCTTACACAAATGTCTGGTGGGAAATAGTCATGTAAATTTTGATTTACTGGATGCACAAAAGGAGGAGGCCACCACCTAAGAAATAGATGACAGCATCTGAAAGTGGTTCCAGCATTTTAAAAGCAATTATGGGGGGGTAGATTTATGCATGAAACCTGCTTTGTACATTAACTAAATTTGTGGGTTTAATCACTGGAAGGAGAAAACCAGCTATGAAATACCCAAAGTAACAGGTCACTGTAGATATTCCCCTGAGGACATAATTTGTGTCTGTGTGTGTAGACAGCAGTGTGTGTATGTGTTGCAGAAGTGATAAAGGAAAAAGTAAGTGAGCATCCTCAAAAAGCAAATAGAGGAGAATG
This sequence comes from Apteryx mantelli, assembly GCF_036417845.1. Lineage (NCBI taxonomy): Eukaryota > Metazoa > Chordata > Aves > Apterygiformes > Apterygidae > Apteryx > Apteryx mantelli. Next base: position 64,509,643 of record NC_089979.1, read on the forward strand.
CTGGAATATATGGCTTCCTGAATAAAGAAAATAAAGCTGTGACTATGTGAAGATTTCTTAGAATGGAAATGGTAAAGGAGTAATGCATTCTTCACTCCAATGGAAATTAATGGAGCATGCATTCCTCATTCTCAGTCTATTTGAGGCTGCAACAGGGGATATCACATCTGGCAAAACTACTCTGAGTCATGTTATACCACTTATAACATCATCTGGACCTTAGGAAACAGCTTTCTGAAAATAAGGAATGCTGTACAGTACCTGACATTAGCCCTGTTGAAAGGTACTGATAAGTTGCAGAGGCCTAAGAAATTAAGGGCCACATTTACATGGAATTTCCCTGCACTTTATTACAGTCAATTCCCTGGTTTTGCAATTTTAACTGCCCTTTTCCCTTTAGTGCCTTCCCCAGAGTGAGCAGGGAGTGCTCGTTTGTGGAAGGGAACCAAATCAGTCAAAAAGGAGAGCGAGAGCTTCTGGGACAACAACAGAAGAATACAGTGTACCCAGAAACATTGAAAAATATGGTATAAATTGAGAGTATTCATTATTAATAGAGATACTATTTTCAAACTATGTTGCACTTTCCTCTCCAAGGATTCCACATGCTGTAGTCCTGATCCTGTGTTTGTGATCCTAACTCCCATGATTATCTTTCTCAGATTTGATGGAATTAGTGGTGTGAGTAAAATACATACTTTAGAAGGTTTTGCAGAACTTGGCCATAGACACAGACAGCTTTATTAAAAACTAGCTACTACTGGGATGAAGAGCAGCGTCCTCTATATTTTCCATGTACTCTGCAACAGAGCAGGAGGGGGTGCTTTGGCAAAGGATGGTGATCTTTTGAAAAAGTGCCTTAGGACTCCTGCAGTGTTCACAGAACAGACAAGAGCCCTGGTCTGATAGGATCCACAAATGAAAGAGGCTTGAATGCAACACTTGCATTGCACATACAGAATTTACATTTCCCCCATCACTTCTGCTCTAGAATAAGTGGGACGTTGCAACATTGTGATGGCCATAAATATCTGGAATAAAATGGACTATAAAATAGCAGAGTGCCATAGTTCAGGATGCAGTCAGAGCTGACTGGTATTCAAAAACCAGGATGATGGGAGATTTGGAAATACAAAAGGGAGAATGAAGGTCTGAGTGTTCCACTGGAACACAATGGAGTTCAGACTGCAAGGTCTATGATTAGGTTTAGTGTTTGCTCATGCATCGTGCCTCAAAATCAGGGTATGTTTCTGAATCAAAATGCCACATCTGCGTACTCCTATAGATGGGGGTCTTTTAAACAGACACCTACATCCAGATGTGTTCATTTGGCATCATCCGTTGCCCAGAATCAGGTATCTTAGTTGTGGGGAGGTGCTCATAAACTAATACAGAAACTCGTGTTTGTGCGTAGGGGGAAAAAGTTTACCAAGTGCTTTGTTCAGTGGTCAATAGATTCATGTCTGATATGGAAAGCAATATAAAGTGGTATGAGGTTTAACACCCAAAGCGTGCCCTTGTTAAAAATGTATAGGGATGCTCATTTCTACTTTAGGATTATAACATGCAGATTTTCTTTTGATGATCAGTTGTTTCCAGTGGTGCTTATAAAAAGTCCCCAGTGTCCCGTCCTGCAACCGTGATTATAAAAATATTTAAAGTCACAGAATGGATATATGGCTAGGCAGACACATATTTTGATTTATGTTGTATTATGGTTTAGGCACACATTTGAAGGCAAGGTTTTTGGCTGACAAAAGCATCACAGTAGCAGTCTTCCAGCTGTATATTATAGTGATGACCCCTGAAAATTATCAGGGTTTAATACAAGGCTATAATATAGGGTTTCTGAAAACTCTACATAAGCAGTAGACAACATAAAAAGTCATATTACTATTTATGTGCTATCAAATCACATTAGTAGGAATTTGACCACATAAATAGTAGTCACTTTTTGGGAAACCAGAATTTACAGAAAAATCACAAATATGCAGCAATATTATGAAGGCAGAGAATAAGAGAGGCAAAAAGAATAGGCAAGGCTGCTTTTCCATATATTTTTGTGTAAGATCTTTTTTTTTAATGCAGCTAATCAAAGATGCATCATGTCATGTCATATCATTATTACCTATATTTATTGTATTATATTATAAGATATGTGGGAGTTGACTGATATCTATGTTGTCAGCTGTTTGCCAGCTGTTTGCTCCTGGGATAAGCCGGGTGAATTTTAGCTCCTCAGAATCATCAAAACAAACAGCATCTTTTTTTTTTGTTCTTTTTTTGCTACACTAAAGCATTCTGTGGATAGAAAAACTTTCCAATCCCAGAATCTCGCCCCCTGGATTTTCTTGTATCAGTTATGTATAGATGTGAATATTTGTTTGGCTCTCTTACTTTGGTGATGCCAGTAGAAACTGTGAGGTGAGCAACTATAGTAACTACAGCAGTATGGAAGCAATTATGTAATATCCGGAGTGTAATGAGTGCTTTGAAGGCAAGTGTGAAATAAGGAGCCACTCCGAAAAAAAAAAGAAGTTTATTACCTAAAGAATATGGTTGAAGCTGACGGGATTTTTGCTGTTGACCTCAATGTGAACAGGGTTGACCTTTGGCCATGTGAAAATATTGGCAGAGCAGCTGTCGCTTTGCCTCAGGTCCCCTCTGTGGGACAGCATGGCACTACATTGCTTCAGGAGCAGATTGAGATGTATATAACACCGGTAATACTTAATGCCTCCCCGTTCCCCCTGCTTCATGGGAAGAGTAAGAGCGCACCGCCTTCCCGCTTTTGGCATGTGCCGTGTTGGCTCCTTCTCGACCTCCCTCTCCTCTCCGGCTCCATGCGGCCCCAGCAGTGCTGCTTTCGCCTCCGCATTGCTACCTGCGGTGGGGCAACCAGTGCAGGGCCGGCTGCAGTTTGGCCCCTGTGGGGATAATGCATAAAGCCAACGCTTTCAGAAGCAGAATAAAAACATTGCAAATGCCCACAAAACTTACTTGCTGGTTTTGGGAGGTGAAGGTGAGGAAGGAGTTGTTATACTTTCTATAATCTGACTGGTACCTTTGAAGAAGGAATTTCTCTAATATGGTCATGATTCAGTAAGTGCTTAACACATGCCTAACATTAAACATGTTAGCAGTACTACCGACTTAAAAGCAAAATTATCTTGCAGAACATGAATAGGACTATTCATTTCCTTAAAGTTTACCACGTGCTTAAGCGCTTTGCTGGGTAGATGGTCAATATTCTTAGATTATATTTTAAGAAAAAAAAGGCTTTTATTTTGAGGTAGTAATAAATACTAAATTCTTGGAAGATTAAAGGATTGAGGAGACTTTACATGTCACAGTTGTGCATGTACAACTCCCTTTGAAGTCAATGGGACTTGTGTGTGCAAAAGGGCAGAGCAGTCGGGCAACAGAAGTTCCTGATAGTGTGGCTTAGGAAAGCCAAAAAGATCAGGGGATATCTAGAATCAGTATATGAACCTGTAAAGGCTTGAGTTCTTTGAAGTGCTCTCTCTTGTTTCTTTCTTTTTTAAAAAAGTATTTTCATTCTTACCTAGAATGTAACAGTTAAAATCCATTCACAGGAAAATTTGTCATTCAAGGAGCTTACCTGGGAGTAAAACAGAACAGTATAGTTTCCTTCAAAGAGTTAAGGGGAACCTATGGCATGCGCAAAAGGTACAAGAGGCAATCTAGAGGCAAGGGCCAAAGTTGCTGAAAACAGAGAAATGAGTCCTGGAGGCATAAAAGGGATATAGCCAGGCAACACAGCAAGGATACTGCAAAGGAAGGTGGACAAACAGGCCAGGAGAATATCGCTTAAGAATCCACCTCTGGGAAATCTGCTGCATTAGGAGGGCTGTGATTATTTTGCACCTTGGATTATTTGTGTTTACTCAAGCTTGCTGAAAGAAAACAATTAGCCAGCGTTCTTAGTGATGTTCTTAAATGAGAACATTACTCTCATTTTGCAAAATGTTGCTCTTATTTATTGACGTTATTTGGGAAACTTGTAAGTGCTAGATTTCTCCTTAGATTAGTGGAAGGTTGAAAGCTCTTTATGATTCTTTCTCTCCACACGAGCTATGTCTAAGAAAGTGCAGAGCAAAGAATGAGGGGTGCTTAGCTCTCCCTGCATTGCTTAAAAGATGAAAAAATAATGATAAAATTGCACCTTTTGAAAACTGGGATAAAGACTGTGAAGCTAAACTATTCCATTTTGGTAAAAATAGCACAGTGTTAATCACTTATTGACAGTCTCAGTCATTTGGTTTATTTCCTCATTTTCTACCATGAAAATGGTAGAGTACACCGTTAAAAATCCTGTTTTGCCCTTGCTGGTCTCTCTCTGAAGAATGGCATCAGCAGCTGTGCCTTGGTTTGGAAGGATGTGTGTGTGGAAAGGGAGAGGAAGAGAGATGACAGGCTCTACCCAACATACTTTTGCAAAATGACTGCTAGCTCACCACATCGCACTCTTTTTTTCTGCTAATTACAGGAAAAGTGATTTATTAATATTTGTGCAATGGTAACTTCTCAGTTCACCCACAGCCTTTTCTAATCTGGCCAATTATTTTCAGTATTGCTTCTAAACTCTGACTTTAATTAATGGGGTGCAGAAGTTTAAAGCGTATGGGGTTGCTTTTCTTAAGTCTGGGAACAAGCAGAGTTTAAAAATCCTGCAGATACCCTTCTCAATACTGCACTTAAACTCTGTTTCTGAAAATGTTACATATAAGTTGTCATATTTTCTTCAGCTTGACATAAAATTCTGTGACGTGTCACATCAAATAGCAACAATCATGAAATTTTTAGGGATGTGTCAGTTTTGAGATGCATACTTTCATGCTTTGATCCATCATGGTTCAACTGGAAGATAAAATAATCACTTCCATTTCTTGCTATTTTAAAAAAAATATATAGTAAAATATATATTTCAAAGTATTTGTTCTGAAGCCCATTTAAACAAAAAACCCTTGTTGTGCTAAAATCTGCTGCAAAATTAGACCTTGAGTTGTGACAAAGGGTTTTTTTGCCTCCTTCACAGTATGGCTTGAAAAGTGTTATCCTTTATGGGCTACCAGTGGTCATATTTGGGCAATCCAGTCTTCCCCCGTCCTGAGCATTATCCCAGCCCCTGGAAATCGGGAGCAGCGAAGGGTGCTCGGCGCTTCGTGGAACAGGGCTGTCTGAATAAAACTTTAGCTGTCTTTTTAAGTGCCATAGGAGATATCCTTCCAGAAAACTGTGGTTCATTCATCGTGCTCACTTAGCAACAGGTGAAGCAAGGAGCGTGCAAACTTTGCTCAAATTTCACAAGCAAGCTGTACAATTGCGGCACCATCTTTTCCTGCTGGATGAGATGGGATAAATGAAGTGAACAACCCCCCCCCCCCTTCCTGTTCCCCCGTTTCCCAGTGCTTGTCTCTTGTATTTAATTTATGTGCAGCGCGCCAGGGCAGCGTGCTGGGTGGCTGTGGGTCGGCGGCGCGGCGGAGCCTGGCAGTGCACATCTGTTCGGGAGCTGCGTCCCAGCTGTGCCAGACCAGTGAGTGCAAACTGCCCGCCCTGTCCGCGGGGCCATGGGTCAACCCATCAGCGGCAGAGCTACTGCTGAGAGGAATTTCGCTGCGGCGGGATGAACCTCGAGTGACTCTTTTCCTGGGTCTAGATGCCCCCCTCCCACGCATGCCGGGCCATCCGTCAGCCTGCAGCTGAACTCTGGTTCACCTCCCGACCCCTGCCTCAACTCCGGCGCACATTAACACGCCAACTGGGCCTCTGCGGGGCCAAGAGGCCTCTTAACCCACTTCAGCTTCATTTCCAGCCTGACACCAAACACGTGGTGCAGGCCAATGGGGCTACGCACGTCCATGGGGCAGCGGGGCTCGCTGCCGGCGCAGTGCATGGCCCCGTGGCGAAGGGGCGCACGGCAATGTCTCCTCCTCTCCCCTGCTGTCCCTACACCTAAAGAAACCACCCGAGAGCGTCTGCCTTTGTAATTTTGATGGGAAAGTTGTCATGTGCTTGAAGGTGTAATCACCCTTTTAAAAAATCTAGTATTTTAAGGAAGGGAGGGAGGGAAGTTTGGTGTTATCTTCTGAATTGTGGGCTCACAGTCATGTGCATGACGGGGCTCTCCTGGTGGCCTGCCGCCTTTGACTTTCTCCAGTGGCTTTGCTCCCCGTAGCCCTTTTCTGACAGTGCCTGGCAAAACTAACCAAAACTCTGGGACCTCGTTTGGTGTCAGAAAGGGATTTCCCCTTTGTTTTGGTGGAGCAAGCGGTGGCCTTTGTGTCATGGTTTTGGGTGCCCTTGCTAGAGTGGGAGCGTGCTGGCAGTCAGGGAGGTATCGCGGTGCTGAGAGTGCCAGCTCCTTTTTTGCTCCTTTCCTGGTCTAACTGCATAGCGCTGGGCAAAAGTGTTAAGGAAACAGAAGCCCAAGGATGGCAGCTGAACCCTTGTGCTTTTTTTTTTTTTCCCCCCTCCAAGGAAGCTTTCAAAGTGCTTGTCTGCTGGGTCTTCAGGGAATAATGTGTGCCTGCAATTTATTACACTGTCTCTAGGCAGAGACTACCACTGCTATATCAGGGAATTACTTAAGGAGTCACTTAGGTCTAGGTGGCCGTTTGAGAACTTATATCAAGAACTTATATCACCTGCTTTATCTGTTAGGTTTATTTAGGTCTCTTCCTTTGGCTCATTTCTCCTTTTATCAGAGCATAATTTAACCTCTGGTCACTGGAGACAAAGGGAAGTCTAAATAAGCTTCAGAATACACCTGAGAAACTCTGTTGGGAAAAGCTATGAAGCAAGGTTTTCTTCTGAAAACCAGTGTCCTTTTACAGTGACTCTTGCAGCTTCTGCTGCTCAAGACTGGATGAAGAAGCTACTAGACAGAAAAAAAGAGGCAAAAGCTAGCATGACAAGAGATAGCAGGAAGGTCAAGGGAATGAACAAGAAACAGTATTTGCTCATATCGGAGCAGAAGAGGCAAAACTTCTGTTTCTTCACCCTTTAACTCTTTGGGTATGTTCACACTGTATGTGCGGGCTGGGGCAGGACATATACTGCAAGTGGCAGGAGTGCTCAGCCAGTGTCCTCTGCCCAGGGCCAGCAAGTGGAGCACGGTCACTGCAGCCAGGAGGAGTGGATTAGAGTAGGCAAAGGAAGATGTGCTGGAGCAGGGGCATGCTGTTTCTCAATGAGAGTGCTCAATTTCAAGGGCAGATGGCAAAAACTCTATGGAAAAACAGCTTATGCCTGCTTTGGGTTTATATTGTGATGAAATGAACCATTTAAGGCTTGGGCTGTTTTTGTAAAAGCACGGAAAGAAATACAGTGCACGTTTAAGTACATTGGAGCTCTGACTGTTAGAGACCGCCTGTCCAGGGACAGGTGGTGGAGGTGCCTCTTTCCATCCTGTGTCATAGAAATCAGTTAGCGTTTACAGTAAAACATTTTAAGGCAAGCTAAAATCAGTCGTGGTTGCACTGAAAACACTGCCCTGTAAGTTGTACTGGTTTGGGAGCTGACTGACAAGCAGCTTAGATATCCGGATGCTGGAAGAAGGCTGAAGCTGCCAACCTTTTCAGCTTGTCCCAGGGTAAAGCTGTCCCAACTCATCAGTCAGCACCCTTACATTTTCTAGGCCTGAAGATTTTAAAAAGGGTATGCTGACCCATAAAACCTAATCTAGTAATATGAATGGGCTTGTTTTTGACTTTTTCAGCTGAATAATAACCCTGAGACTAGAAGTGTGTGAAGACTTTTCTTACTTCATACTTTCCATGTGTAGAATGGGATTTTTTAATATAGATTTTGTTTTTCCTTTCATTCTAGTGGAACTGAAAATGAATCCAGCAAGTGCTGATAAGTCATGCAATTATGCTGCTGTTTTTTTTCAAGGAACCTGTAAACACTATAAGAACTTGACAGCTAAGGCTTCATGGTGCTGTAGGCCAGTAGCCTTTCAACTGGGCAAATCTAGGTTCAGCTTCTGGAGATGAGACATTCACAATAGTCTGCTAGATTTGCTTCTCTCCTACAGAATCATTGCCTATGTTACAAAATGCATTGCATAAATTGGTGTGAAATGTAGCAGAAGGTGGGAGACGTTAGCAGGAGAATCTGGGATACACTGAGATGCAATGGAAGACTTTTCCAGGAGTCATTTACAAGACAAAGAATTCAATGGGCCAGGGAATTTGGGGAGCCATCATAACCTATTTCTGAAACTTATCCAAGCCAGCAGCATGAGCAATATGAGTCATCCAAAAACTTAAGGTGAGTGGCACCCTGCTGTGAAAGCCACTGCATGGTGCACAGCATGGGTGGGCTCTTCTTCGTGCTCCTCTCCATGCCTGCGTAAGGGAACTTCAGCACTAGTCAGGGATCTCCCTCCCAAGCAGAAATAAGCCTCTTGAGTGCTCACCTGTTTAATTACGTAGGATTAAAAAAGAGGGGTTGTGAGCAGAGAGAAGGTACATGGATTTAACTGCAGGCTTTACTGTGCAGCCAAGAGATTGGTGGCTCTGTATCACTTCCATCATCCTAGCCCTCATCTCTCTCTGCTCAGCTCCTTCTATTTGTTGTATTTGTGCAATAGTCTTTCTCTTTGTATGACTCATGAGCCAGCCTGAGGAGAGCATAACCTAGAACATCTCTAGTCCTCCTTACCAGCATGAACATACATGTAATGATCTGACGTTATAGGGACCATAGCCAATTCTCAAAGACCTGCTTTGAGACCTGTTTTCCATGTAGTTTGTTTAGTAATAAGAATCAAAAAATGAATCTTGGTGGTACCGATCCATGTTAGCCGGATCAGTCATACTCTTAAGCTGGGCACTTGCACCACACTTTCGTGTGTCTTGGCCACAGCACTTAATCAGTGTGATCCTGTGATGTGAGATGTCTGAAATAAAGTGGGTATTGATTTTAAGACTGTCTTGAGTGATATGGGACTGATCATCATCTTGGTGCGCATAGAATAATGCCTCAAAAATGTATGCCTCATATGCCATAAGTTTTGGCTATTTTTCAGTCTAGTGTACTAGAAGAGATGGTTCCTAAAACAGCTTAAAATAATCCTTCCAAGACAGACCTAGAAAAAAATTATTTATAATTGTGTTGACTGACATGGCTTGAGCCCATTTCCATTTCTGGGCTCTCGTGGGAAAGTTATATTAAAACAGGGGAAATATTTTGCATAAAAATGATTTTCACAGAGTAATGACTGAAATGATAATATGCTGGCTATGATGCATCAATCACACCAGTGAAATAACGTCTGATGGGTTTTGTAAAGCTGACCTTCCCCTTCCTCTTTTTTCTGGAAATATCTATCTTTTTTCCATGTGTAAACTCTGCAGCTTCATTATGATCTCCTATCACCAATGCCTCCTTATTATCAGGTAAAGAGCAAGCCGAGTGATACTGCCTTTTTCCTTCTTCAACTACTATCAAAACAGTGCAACAGCCCCAGTCACAAACTCAAGAGTCTTTTGACAGCAGCAATTAAGCAACTTAATTAATGAGTGAATAAAAATGATAATATTTACTGAACGGGAGCATCCTGTTTTGCATTTTTATTCAAACTATGCACCTGAAGAATACCACTGAGTATACTACCTCCTCCCCTTCTGCTTGCAATCTCTGTTCTTTTTTTTCCCCACACTGTTTTGACTTTGCAAGCACCCAAAAGCTATTGCATGCGTAGACACAGGCATGATGCTGAGGCATTGGAGCTCCCTTCCAGCAAGCTGAGGGGAATACACTGGTATCTTTGCTGTGGTTCTGGTTAACCTATAAAACATGACTCATATTTAAGGGACAATTTCCACAGTGCATTTGTAATACTGAACTTTTCATCAAAGTAAGTGATTAATTACTGATAAAGGGCTAATAAAACATTAATGCATTTTGTAATTAACAAGCTTTGTAATGACTATTCTCTCCACCCACTTTCTCCATATGGTTCACATGCATGTATACAGACTTCTACTCCCTCATATTCTTTATTAGCCTGTTAATCTATGCAACCTTTATATATCACATACATACATATAAACATATATTTTAGTCTGCATGGATTTTCTCAATGAAATACATTATCCATCGAAAGTGCAAGTAAAGCTCCATACATAATTATTTTGGAATGACAGACAGTGAATTCCTTAGCTATTATTTTTGACAACCCTGTCATGGATGCCAGGCATATATTGTGGTAAGAGTCTGAGAAACTTGGGAAAACCCACCTGGGGAGCAAACTCCTTTCTTCTTTATGGAAAGGTTCCCCAAGTGACAGGCCTGCAATCCTGGGTAAGCTTAATTAAAGTCAATAGAGAAAACTAAAGCATTCAAAATTGCTGCCTTTGGGGCTCCCCCGCTCTTCTTTTTCTTCATTTGCTGACACTTTTTAAGGGGAAGGTGCATTTTAAATTCCTTATTTGGGGCTTGGGGCTCAGTTCATCACATTCCCCTTCTGTTCTGTATCCCACATTAAATCTCTCTGACACTTCAAAGTGTTGTTTCCCATGATTTATGGCTAACTAATGCAGGTGCACTAGGCCTCCTGTGAGGAACCGAATGCCCTCTTTGACATCAGTACTAATGAATGAAGTTTTGGTGCACAAAGCCAGGTAAGGGATATTACCCAATATTACAGACAGGTAAACTGAGGTACCCAATAAGTCAACGATGAAGTCAAAACATGAACTTAACCTTAGTTGACTCCTAGAGCTTTGCAGTATTTATTAAGCCTCTTATAGGATGAGGTCTGCTTAGAGTGTCTGTCTTCCTCCTTGTTTTTTTTTTCTAAAATATTCTTAACCCAGGCCTGGTGCCCCTATTCCTACTCCGTTCTTTCTCCTCTCCTGCCCCTCTTCCCCGTCACAGGCCAGACATGCAAAAGCCACAGAACTAGGAGCATACACTGATGAATCAAAAATGCCTTTCTATAACAGTATCTTGACCATCTGCTGCACCTGCCACTGCAATCCCTCATCTGTTTTGAATCATACACTTGCAGATGTCACAATCACCACCAGTCCTGATGCTCAGATTTGTTCTTGAGCTTGTAATGCTTGATTTTGAAATTAATGACTGAACACCTACTTACTTCAGTGAGAGAAGGGCTCATCACTTGATAGCTACAATCACCTTCATTATGGACCTTTCCTGGGCAGAACTCACTGGACGTGCTGTCAGTCCCTAGAGTGGGACTGGGACTGGGGCATTTGGGACAGACTACCTTTGGAGTTAACTTTTGGAATAAAATCCTCATTTACCAGCCTCTGGTTATGAGGTAGCCATTGGTTTCTAATGCTAGATATACTTAGTAAGGTTTGTGGATTAGAACACCACTTTAAATATTTGAAGTGGGCAAAAGCTCCAATGATAAGGCTAGGTGTCAGAAACTCCCCAGTTCTAATTGTTGGTCTTATGGCACTTATATTGTTCACCACAGGCTAATCTAGTTTGTTTGCACATTTACTGTAGAGGGAGCTGTACAGTAGGATGGTAGTGATTAAATATTCTCTTCTCCACAGCACTCAGAAGTGTAAGAAACGTGCTATGTCAAGCAAAATGACAGCAAAGGGAAATTGAAGTCCAATAAGTGTAACTTACGCAGGGTTAAAACCAGAACTGTTGGACTTGCATCTGGAGCTGGAAGGTGTTTAGATGAGGAGTTTCACTCCACAGTGGTAAGGGCCCTGTGCAAAATGCAACCTGTCATCTCAGTTCTGCAAACAATTTTTCTCACTCTGTTTTGGGCTTGTAGGATAGCTACCCTAGCAGTTTGGTTCCAATGCATTTCTGTTTCAAATGACAATAGACCAAGAATCTCCTCCTTTCCCTATTTCTTGCAATGTTCCTTCGACCAGCAGCTCAGCTCTTTACTTCCCTCCTGGAGAAGTGATATCAACGCTGAAAAGGTTAAGTGTGCTGCCTTATGAGTTGGGATGTTGTGAAATTTACACTCATTAGCTTCTCTGTGTGGCCATCAGGAATTTAATTAATATCCTTGACATGGGTTGTTATAAGTGATATCTTGGCTTCCAGATGCCCACTGCTGAGAGAGAGAGAGATTGCACTTGTGAAGAGTGACAGCTTTCAGGAGTGCGCAGAGGCTTTGTACTCTGTCTTGCAAGAAGAAGGACAGCTCTGGTTGCCACCTTCTTCCTGTGGGAAAAAAGGAAGGAAAAAAAAAAAGCAGCCTTTTTGCAGGTAGCCTCACTCATGACAGTAACATCACGTCTGTTTCTGCCCTTGTCAACACATCTCACTGTCCACAATCACTCATCATCTTCAGACAGACAGCACTGGAGGAGATCATCAATTGCCAATGCAATTCAGCAGATACACTTCATAAATTTTAATTACATTCCCACTGAAAATGAATGGTCAGAAAATATAAAACATCTGCCATCCAGATCATTTACATTTTTTGTACAATAAATCATCAGCAACATCCAAAACAATGGATTAAATCATGTGGAGTGTGATAGGTCAAGAAAGAAGGAAAGGCACCCATTGTGTGATTACTGTTTGGACCAAAGCCATTACACCGTGTACAGTATGAAGGAAAATAAAAACATTAAAAATAGTAACCATTTGGACTTGTCCTCATAAATAAAAGATCCCTGGTCTCAGATAGACCCTGCTAATGGATCTATTACTGTGTCTATAGAAAAATGAGGGCTTGTTTAAGTAAAAGAATATTTAGTTAATTAAGATGGAGAAAAATGAGCATTTATCAATTGAATGGCTGGGCTGTTTAGCTTGTAAATAGAATAAAGATGTGATGTCAGTGGAAAATAATCTGTTAATCAGGTTTGACTAACATCATGACTGTAAAAGTACCTCAAACTACTTTTTCTTTAGTTGAGGGGGAAAGAATCTGAGTATGAGATCATCAAGCTAAGTATGCAGTTACCTTTTACCAAGACAAGCATCAGGCTCGGAGCTTGGCAAGCCAGGCAGGGGATGCAGAAGGGGATCTATTAGATCCTATCCCATTGGGTTTGGTGAGGGACCAACCAGCTGATGGAGATCGGAGAAGCGATGATGGAAGAGCACAGCTCCAGGAGGTAAGGGAGCTGCATTTGGCTCTCCGTCTCCTTTCAGCTACTGCACTGCTGGATAAAAGGCTACAGGAGCAGGAACACTTTCCCCTCTAGTGAAAGAAAGGATTGACGTGCTGAGTTTTGAAAGGCTGGGAAGATTTAGGTTCCTAGGACTCTTGAAAAATTTGGAATATTTTAGCCTGAACTGTAGCTGCTCTGTGTTGTTGAATATTATATATACAATTTTTCTTTGGTGGTGATGCCACCCTTATATCATCTTGCATTTTCCTCCAAATGATTCTATCCTTCTTCAGCAGTCCCTCTTGTTCCTTGTACCATTTCCAAACCTGAGACATTGTCCTCTCTGCCTCAAGCCATTCTCAATTTCTAAAAACTGAAAGTGATTTTTGCTGTATACCACCTTAAAGCTTGTTTGTTTGTTTGTCTTTTCAATTGTACCAATACAAGGGCATGGAAGTCCATATTGAAAGCAAACTTCAAACATACTCAGTCACAAGTTGGTGGATACAGCATATCCTCATCCCTAGAGCAGATGAGAGATTAGTGTGTTTGTTAACCTCAGTATCTTTCATGTTGAATGAAGTGGGTGGAAATCAGGTATACACTGAACAAATGTTTATTTTGACTGGAAGCCCTGTCACTTTGTGTATTTATGTGAAATAGAGAGATGTATGCTTAGCCTGAGGAAGTATCTGCACTCTTCAAAAAAAAGGCCATTGATGAATGGCTGTAAAAGCTATACTTTTATCTGTTTTATGTTCTTCTAATGCTGCTAAATTGTTGTATATTAGGTTAAAAATAGTTCATTCTGATGTTACATCACGAGCATGTCTGGTGATGGTATGTGCAATATAAGCCTCTTTCATTTGACGATCTACTGCTGTTAAAAGGAAATAAAAATCCTCATAACATACGAGAGAACAACGTAGCTGAGAGATTTTTCAAGGTGTTCAGCCTGAGATTTTAGGCTTGAACTAGGAATAACATTTTTTTGACTCAATGCATCTGCATACTGTTAATTCAGTTACAGAAATATCACAGGGAAATAGGTAGCAATTTTTTCCCTCATAGAGATGTTTTACTTCATACTAAACTCTTTTACAACAACAGTAATTATTGAAAAATATCACAGAAGTGCTGCAGCACATGTTATTATTATTAGTTACTGTTTATACGGTGGCACATATTGCTCTACAGACAAATAAAAACAATGCGGCTTTTCCTCTCTCATGGCTATGGTTTATGGGGCCTTTTCTGTAGGGTTTGGCCAGCTGGTTTGGATATGACAAGTTACTCTTCTAAAAGAGTATTACTTTTGCTCCGAATCCCACCCTGAATGTTTTTTTTCTTTTGTCCTCGTTCCTTCTTCTCCCCTGCTCCCGCCCTGCAAGCCCCCTCTGCACTTCTCCAGTGGCCCTACCTCTGCTGTTTCTTCAATCCATTGATTGCCATTTCCATATCTGGTCTGTCAAGGCCAGGAGCAAAAGCATGTCAAACTGCAATGCAAAGTTCACAGGATCTCTGCCCAGCCTGGAAGGAAAAGATATCAGCAGACTGTTTTCACACTGTTTCCTGGCTTGGGCCTCAACAGTGTTTGATCATGTATGAGACATACTGGGAGGATATGGGATAGTCCATTAGGCCTAATCTCCTTTTTATGGCCTTGCTCTCCATCAAAGTACAATCCCTAAATCATCCACCACACAGAGGTTGCTTCCTTCTAGGCTCTTACAGAAAGGAGTAGGGAAACCAAGCCATGCTCTCAGTGGACTGGCTGGTCCAGCAAGTTGAATATAGAGGAGGAAATATGCTATATACTCTTAAAGGAAAAAGCAATTGTACTTTGCATTGTTCAGTGAATGCTACAGGTTCCTCAGTGCAAACCTATAAATCTTTACACCTCAGGTTTACAGATTTCAGAGGGCCAAATGAGGTCTATATTCCCAAGAACTCCTCCAAGCAGACACAAGCAGTAAGCTTTATGAAGTTTGCTTAGTCCTTTAAGTGACTTTAGTGTCTCAGTGTGCCTCTGGTATTAAATATCTCCTGCAAAAATTACAGACTTAGGAGAAAATTCAAAAAAAGCATTTAGGCACCTAAAGTGCCTCTCAGGCAGAGGGAAGATGCCTACATTGACATGATCCGTCCATCTCATTTCTTAGGCATCTGAAAATCTTCTCAAGCAGGGTACGTAAAAGCTCTTGCTGCATCTACGATGGTGTTTTATTTTGGATTGGGAGCGTGCTTTTGAAGTGTGCCTCCACATTGCCCCACTGGTGACACTTTGGTTTGCACACTGGCGCAATCTCAGCGGGCGTGAACTGGATTCCTGGAAGCAGCACTCCAGGAGCCCGCCTGATGCACACAAGCCACAGCTGGGCATTTGGTCTTACCGCCAGACTGCAGCTAGCCCAGTAAGACTGCCCCGAAAGGCGCATAGTATGGACGTCCACTATTCAGTCCCAAGAGTTTTGCTGTACAGGTCTGCTCCTGCTGGTCTGTGCAACTAATGCAGACATAGCTACCGAAGAGCTGTAGCTCGTCCCTGAACAGACTGTATGTGTACATACCCATGGCTCTATGTCACGCAGACATGTATGTGTGTGCACATGTGTGTGCACACGTAATTTACCATTTTTGTGTGATACACCAAAAACAATGTATGAGCTCCCTCTGCTGCTTTATACAAAGAAATTAATCAAGAAAATTGCTTGCAAAGCTGAGAACATTTCTATTCATATCTTGCTGATAATGCTGTGTGCACACATAGCACTAAAAACAATAGCATATTATGCTTGCAAAGCACTGTCCAACATTAAATAATTAAATAAACAAAAGAATCTGTGTTGGCTCCATTGTCTCATAAAATATTCCAAATATATCTATTCTTATTAAATGAAACATGTCAACATTTTAGGCAAAAGATTCCCCTTTCTGACTTCCAAGAAGCCATCATTAAAAAGAGAGACAACTCTACTGAGAGGTAAGATGCATTCGATACAGCTAGTTCTTCTTCTGGCCTTAACAAGAGTAAATTATTTCCCAATATTTAATTATTGTGTGTTAAAAGTTTTTGGATGTCTTTTTCATTTCATTAAACAAGTCTTATATAATTAAACAATGTGACATAAGCCACTTCTTGAAGTTTAGCTGGACTTGTATGGCCCATAGAAAGAACAATCAGGTGAATTTACTGACAAAAACAGAGCCCCATTAAAGAATGTGGTTCTAAAGACTTACAGAAGCTATAAAATATAGTCTTTTATTTCTTTTCTCTTTTTCTTAATTCTACTGTTTCTAGAGATGGCTCAAAAGAGGTATCTGAAATACCTTATTATTTTCTATTTTAGAAAGTGTAATTTTGATAAATTGGCTTGCAAACAAGTTATTTCCTGAAGGGGTGAAATCTAAAGTGTAGTTCTATGAATGTGTTCAGAGAAAAACTTCAGTTAGAGCTGGGTGAAAATTTGCAGCCAATTTTTCATCTTGGAAAATATAGATTTAGTTAAACAGGAAAAAAAATAGATGTGTTTCTGTCAATTCACTAGATTGGTTTGAATGACTTCTGAATGATTTTTTTGACATTTTGGATTACAGAATAATAGACTGAAGGTACCCTTGGAGTCATCTGATCCCTGCCCAAATTAAAGTGTCTCAGTATTACTTAAACAGATGCTTTCCTCCAAAAATGTACTTCATTAAAAGAAAAAAAACCAAAAGTATACAGAAAAAACTCCCAACGTAGATGAACATTTTTAGTCAGTGAATTTGACACAAAGTGATGTTTGCCTTTGCCACTCAGTTTGCTGAGAATTCAAAAAATATTTAGCCAAGAAAAAAAATAAAATTATTGTCAGAACTGTCAGTGAACAATCAGGTATATGAGCAGGGCTACGTCAAGTCTTGACCTGAACTGAGAATGAGAGACAGTGAGAAACCAATAGAAAAAAACCTTTCACTAGAATTGCACCAACCGCGTAGGCTCAGCCAAATACCTAGTAGATCTTGCTGTGTATTAATCTAAGTAGGAAACTGCAAGAACTGTAAAAGAGAGGATAAAATTCTTGAATTTTCCTCAGAAAATCTTCATTATTTTGATTACTTCTGCACTTTGACTTACAAGACAGAGCACTCCCTTGGCTTCTGGAGTGTTGTCTTTTTTTTTAGTTTCTCATACTACATTTGTTTAACAATTATTTCCTGTGTTGTCCCAGTATGGGCCAAGTGGGACTCTAATCCTTTGCCTAGCTTTCAGACCATATACTCCAGCTTTCCCACAACTGACTGCAAGGCAATTAGTTGCAGCCACTTCTAGTGTTTGGCTATTATCTGATCTACCATCATTCTTTAAACATCTGTAACTTGTTTCTCCATGTGTATACTAAAGCATTAACATGCACAGACAACTGATACCAGATTAGTCTGACTATCTAGCTATCAATATTTTCTCCTTCATTAATAACTTAGTGAAAATAAGTGACATTTGAAATCCTCCTTTTTTGTCAAGCCTTACTCCAGTAAAACTACTTGAAAGCAATAATATCTCTATCTGATTAAGTGCTGAGCAGGCATTTTGAGATTTTCTAAGTAACAAGTATGATATGATATAACAGAGTCCTCTACTATGCCTTTATTCTTGTGTAACATTACTGCACCATATTGCACAGTAACTATTAGGTAGCTGCATTAAAAATGGGTGTACACTTCAGAAAAAAAAAAAGGTGTTTTAGTAAGCCATCCTTATTTGTCCACGTTTGCCAGCCCTTTGTATCATGGCAATATTTCTGTGAACACCTCTGATATGTTAGTCTCTATTCTGCTTCTGTTACTGCACTGAATTTGGGTCTAATAAACATGCTATGGAGCTATAATTATCCAATCTGCAGGCTTTGCACATATAGGAGTTGATGAATCAGATATTCTAACATAGGGCCTGATGTCTTTACTGGCAACTTCACCACCTCAGTAGTTTGTGTTTTTCAGTTTTAAATTGGTAACATTAAATGTCTTTAATAACTTATTACTGGAATCCTTAACACGACAGAGATGTGGTGAATACAAATAGAGTACTTGACAAATCAGAGACTCTGATGGTTGGCAGATCCCATTGGCAATTTAGTAATGTGCTCAGGATCATAGATATTAGAGTTGGAAAAGACACATTAGATGAAATCCTAGCTTGACTGAAGTAAATGGCAGAACTTCTGTTGATTTCAGGGGGCCAGTTGCATTAACTGTGTTGTATTTTACCACCTCCCAGTATTGATCATAGCAATCCAGTCTGTGTGCAGTTTTATTGGGAGTTCCTTGAATCCAGACACTGAGGCTTGATAGAAGAGTACACAACTATGAGCTTTATTGATTGCAGTATTCACTTAGCACTGGCCAAACACCCAAGGCCGTATCTCTGTGCTTATTTAAAATCTAGGGAGAAGTTTCTTCTTGTTATGTAATCCTGGTCAGGAATCCAAGGGGATTTCCCTAGGACATTACACAGCACATCTTCAAGTGACTCAAAAATCTCACAAGATTCAGAAAGACTTCTGCTGTGCTTCCCAGACATTTCAAACAAACACAGCAGGCTTTTTTAAGGTTGCATGTTGGAGCCATGGGCTCCTTCTTAAGCCCTGAGCCTAAATAATTTGCACTGTTCTCAGAAATATAAATGAGCCTCTAAAGAGGCAACCAAGTATTCCTCCTAATAAAAGGTCCCCTCAGGTGGGAAAGAGGCAGGAGGCTGCCAGGAACCAAGGCAGCTTGTGCTGAGAATTGGGATTAGAAAAGCAATGTATAGGGCACTCTAGAAGTCTATGGCAGAGGGCATCATCTAGAGCATCTTAAGTCTTGTTGGCCCTCGGGTCGTCCTAAATATTCTTGAGGTCTGTTCTGGGTGATGAGGGACTCATGATCAATATGGTGGAAATGTGACTTAATGCACTTTTCTACTCTTGATGTGATGAGCATAAATTCCATCATCTGAGAATTGAATCTGTGACTTGGCTGCACATGGTTTTAGTGTCATTTCTCAAGGCTTCAAAGCCTCTGTCCTGCTGACTGGAAACTAGAGACTAGTCCCCAGACACAAGCCCTTGAGAAGAAAAGCTTCCAGCAGCTGCAAAACTTTACCTTGTGTGTAACCTGTTGACTAATGCATTCTGCTGATAAAATCCCATAGACACGTATCATTTCAAACCCTTCCACTGGCTTTCAGGTAGTAACTGAAAAGCAAAAATGTGAGGTGATCATCACCTCAGTGAAAACCATCAAAGTCAAGTGTAACTGAATGCTGTGAATTATGTATTTTTTCCCCACACGTCTCTCAGATTTGAGTTCTGAGGATCAATCAGTTGCACATGGAGTCATGACCCTGCTCTCACTCCTCTAAGGAACTGTTGTCTCACTACATGCTATGACCCTTGGCGTGAACCTGGTAATATTACTTGTGAGTCTATCAATCAACAACAAGCCCTCTGTGGTCCCAATGTGCTTAAGAAAACTTAATTCCCCTTGTTCCAAATGTAGGGACCTCTTTTGTGCCAATTACCCTTTGACATTGCTATTCAAGCTTACTTTTCCAAAAACTGGTCCCATAAACACTGCTCACTTCACAGGGAAAGAGGCAGGCAGTAGCAAGGAAAGCTACTGTGAAAATGTTCTCTCATGATGTTCCCATTTTGGAAAGGCTGCTAAATTTATGTCACTGTCTTTTAGACAGCTTTACAGAAAGGCTAGATATGTGGCTTCCTCATAACTTAATCTACAGTTGTCACGTAGACTTAGCAGACAGGTAGTAAATGCTTTATTGTCCCCATGGTAGTGTTAGATATTCCTAGGAATCTATGGGTGAAACCAGCTTCCTAGAAATCGTGGTTCAAACATGCTGTTGTTCTGACTACCACAGTGTTTAGTCACAGTCTCAGAAAGCCCTTCTCTCTGATGATACTAGCTTTGGAAATACATACTTTATCTTCACATTAGCAAACTGAAATCCCTTGCAGTGACAAGGAAATGAGGCTTGGCCACCTCAGTGTTCAGATACTGCAGCAGGAGCAGCGCTGTTAATGCTCACGGTTGCTCTGCTTGCTGATTCTGTAGAAGGAGCATCAGGGCAATGTGCATACATCTTTTAGCAACTGTATAAGTGTGAACTATCCATCAGGGACTAGGAAGTAAAAATCTGATATGGAGTACATTAGAGCATAAGAGGACGCTTGGCCTTCTCTATTCCACTTCTGCACTGAAGACTTTTATCTACCACTCCATTCCTTTATTGAGCAAATAAATAAATTGGCAGTCGCTTTCTATTGTAAGGTCCTTGTGACTTTGGCTGCATGGCAGGCTACCCTGATTAGCGGGCAATGGCGTGGCAGAGTTTAGGCTGTTTATTTGCAAAGTGAGCAGACTCATGGCCCTGAGAAGCAGGGGCACCATAGGCGAGCTACAGGAGAGCAAGCACAACTGATGGTAGCTCGCAGCTTGACAGCCTGGAGGCTCATCTGAGGCACAAACACCACTTTGTTTTTTTTTTAAAGGGCAGATTGAGCTCAAGAGGGATGAAGACTGACATTGTGATGGGCGTTGTGGAGGGAGACCGAATTCTCTTCCTAGCCGGTGATCTGCTCTGGGGCTTTCAGGAAATTGCTGTCTCTTGCTTGGCTATGATGTCTTCACTTTGCTGGAGCTTGCTGAGTTAGACTGTGCTCCTCAGGGCAAGGCCTCAGTCACCTGCCCCACTTCTCAGCAGGACTCCTTAGTTCATACTCAGCTCAGCACCAGCTGCGGCACCCTGGCTGCTTCTGGACTCACAGGGGGACAGTGGGAGCTCCTAAATGTCTGCAAAGAGCCCACAGACATGCCCCAGGTGTGTTTGCAACATGGAGCAAACTGGGGGTTCATCTCATGTTGGGGGCCGTGGTTAGGAGCAGCCACTGCACAAATAAGTAGCCATACTCACCTTTCCATTTCTCTGGTTAAAATCAGAGCCATGTTCCTCTTTGGGCAGATGCAGACAAATGGAGAGGGTGAGCTGCAATAGCTAGAAGCATGCAGGGTCTGTTCCTAATGCTTGTCATTCACTTGCTGAAAGATCACAGGGATGGTCTGTGACCCAGTTCATCACTCCTGGATCTGACCTTAAGCTTTCTGCACTAGAAAAAAATGGTTTACTGTCTGCTTTCTTTTTCCTCTGGCCTCTCTGTGAGAATTAATGTTTCTCTTACTGTTGGTATTTTTAACTGAAAGTTAGCAGCTTGGGAACTAGTGGCCTGGAAAAGCAGTCACCAAATGCTGCATGGTTAGGATGGTCCTCACTGGTTAAGGCTGGACAGAGTGCCAAAGAGGATGGGGAAGAAGGTGTGAAAGTGGATGAGGATAGTAGTAGCATCAGGTTCACCTTTCAGAGTTATATTGGATACATTGGAGTCTTGAACATCGTAATGTAACTGGGTTCCTGCTCCCCAGGATGTTTAGGTCATGTCCCAGGAGGGTGCTCAAATAAGCAACAGTGAATTTCTTTCCCACAGCCTGAGGCACTAGTGGAACCCTACTGTTGCTGCTGGCTGGTTTAGTGAAGAAGCTCCTGTCTAGATCTTAGTTTACTGTCAAGTACTGTTGTGAGCACATAGCAAAAACAGTGTTTTAATATATACTACCTAAGAATTGGAGGTGGCAGTATGTTTTGCTCAGAAAACTTTTCCTCTAAGCTGAAACAAAGAATGAGAAACCCTCAGCCCCAAAGAAGAGTGCTTTGGAAAGCTGTGTGCAAAGGAGAGGCAGTTATACAACCTATCCACTAAATTTGTACAGAAAGAATTTTTCCTGACATGCTAAATGATAGCTAAGTTTGAGTGGCCTTTGATATCACTGACTATATTGATTCAATTACAAAGGACTGACTTAGGTTGTCTGTTATTATTATAGTAGGTTTAGTGTTTTCGTCTGAGCAGTTTGGTTAATTTTAGGTGAAAAAGGCCTTATCCTCCAGTGATTAGCACTTTGGTTAGTCACTTTCTGAAAAGCTTCTTCTCTGATGGCTCCCTTCAGGCACTTATTTCCAGTGAGTTAAGGTGGGCTTTCGGGTCAGAGCTTACAAAGCTGTGAGTCAGTAGAGAATCAAGGATGATGTATTTTTCTCTCTCTCTCTCTATCTCTGCACTGCTTTATTTCTGGAAAATCAAGTAGAACAGTTTAATCAAAAAGAAAGTGGGAAACAGTATAAAAAATACTACCTAGCTTTTGCACAAATAAAGAATAAATGAAATAGAAGCATATTCATCAAAATCCAAGTCAATACTGAAATAAAGTGTGCCCTTGTTGGTGTATACAATATAAAGAGAAAAGAAAAAAGGGGGGAGCAAAGCACTTATAAAAATGAAGTTTTTTTGTGAAATAAATGTATTTCGGAATATAATAGTAGTAATGCGTTCTATGCATAAATGTTATGGGGGAACAAACTTCAGGTTTAACTTGCCCATTTTTCTTTCTCTGTAAAAGGAACAGTTTTGGCTAGAACTTAGGACTGGGAATTGAGACCTGGTAGTTTCTTGGGCGGAATTACAAATGTCCAGTGTGACCCCTGGTAACAGGGCATATGGCACCTTTAAGATCTTGGCAAAGCTGCAGGCCACCCTTGCTAATAAAGCAATGCACAGGGACTGGGAGTCCACTGTGGATACTGGGGATCCACCACGGTGACTGGGAATCCACCCAAAGGCTCCAAGCCAAGAGGCTTAAGTAAAGCTCCAGTGTAGAAGGAGGGAGGAGGACTGGAAATGTTAAAAAAAAAAAAAAAAGAAAAGAAAAGAAAAAGGAAGGGAAGGAAAGGGAAGGAAAAGCAGGCTGCAAAGAGAGAATCAGTAGAAAAGCTGTTCCACCTAAAGCGTCTGAGGGAAACCA
Organism: Apteryx mantelli; assembly: GCF_036417845.1. Taxonomy (NCBI): domain Eukaryota; kingdom Metazoa; phylum Chordata; class Aves; order Apterygiformes; family Apterygidae; genus Apteryx; species Apteryx mantelli. Next base: position 64,532,640 of record NC_089979.1, read on the forward strand.
CTGCCTGGTTTTTGTTCTTTGCTGCTCTTTCCCTTAGTTTGGGTTTGGATGGGAAGCTGCTCGAAAGTTTTCCCTGGCACTTGGCAGTCCCCGCTGCCTGCCCAGGCACTTGGAGGTGCCCATGTGGTGACCTGGTTCCTGCTGAGAGCTGAGGCCTTCAGCTGAGCTGTACCACTCTCCTGCAGAGCTCTAATACCCTAAGGCCCAGATGCACCAGGAGCCCTTCAGCTGGGCTGAGAGAAGATGTGAACTCCACAGGTGGAAGGAGCAATGCAAGAATAAACAGGTGGCGGTGGCTCTTTGCCACACTATCATCCAAACTGGTAGCTTAGAAAGGTGTTGGGAAAACTAAGAGATGACCTGTTCCACCAGATGATCACTGATGCGCATTTTCCTTTCAGGTTTTCCCATGAAGTACCCAAGTGCATCAAGAAGGGCTCTAGGACATTTCATTGCAATTAAGGTGTGCTGGTCTTGTTCTTTAGGATTAGGAGAACCTTTTGGGATTGGGGTGCGTTTCTATGAATGAGAGCTTGGGTCCACTGTTGCCAGTAAGATTCTTCTGTGGCTTTATCTGTGTCATCTCAGTATGATCTTTTGATACCAAGTAAATAATTTCTGAACAATAATGGGTATTTTGTTTAGGACTAGTAACACCAAATCTAATGTAAGAATAAAGCAGTACAGGATCATCCTGCCAATGCGAAGAGGCCCTCATATAATAAATTGCTTCATCTAAGTCCCCTCTACTGTACACAACAGAGGTTATGTTACCCCTAGTGCCTGTGATGGCTTCCCTTATCCCCACTCTCTTTGAAAGTGTTATGGCAGGACTGCATTTGCTGTCTGATTTTATACTATGCGCATTCAAAAGGCAATGTGTGGTTTGGCTCGTGAGCAGGATAACAACTGCCTGCAGAATGCTATTAGCCGGAAGATTTAACTGGATAAACTGAAGTGCTGTGAGTGGTGATTTTACAATTGGCACATTCTATTTTCAACTTATGAACCTATTTTGATATTTATGTAGAGTCATAAAATATAGCAGGAATGTTTTAATATATCTACTTTCATAGGACAGCTACATATATCCTGAAACTGATGCTGTTATTTTTCTTTTCTTTACTTGTTATCCAGTAATATGTAAATTATTGATCACATCCACTCGGGCTTAGCAAATCTCACATTCAGATGTACCTTTTTAATGACTGAAATAGTGATTTTTTTTTAAGAGTCTGTGGGTAGTAATGTTAATTGGCATACAGAACTGAAGAACTGCTTTAACCCACCTACCAAACAAATATGTCTTTCGTGGTGCTGTCATGGTTACCTTTGATGTAAAATCATCTTCTTATTGTGTAAGAATGGAGGGGCAACATTATTTGGAAAGAAGAATCTGGGTGACAATGACACTGATTTGTAAGATCAGATTCTGCCATTATTACTGCTGCTTTGACTTTTCTGGAGCTGCTGAGATGCAGCTCAGGACAGAAATGGAGACTGAATGTGGCTTTTAAAGAAGTTAAAGTGTTCCTCATTTATCTGGCAGAGAGAGAGAAAGAGGGGTACCCTCCAAGGTTGTAATGTATTTGCTAAGAAAGAGGCAGATGAAGGTAAAGAGAGTGGAAAGTTTCAATGAAGTTGGAAAGACTGAATAAAGGAAGTTCCATTCAGGGTTGGAAGTGTGGTCTTCAACATCACCACCACTTTGGCTTCAAGTCAAATTAAATAGTGGATGTTTTCCTTGACCTTGTGCTACTTTCTCAGTGTGTTATATGATATGTTAAAAAATTAAACTGGCCCTTAGTAATACCCCTTAGTTTTGTGTTGTTATTGGAGTACCACATGCAACCTTATGCTCCAAGTCTTGCTTGGACAAAACTGCCAATGTTTTCAAAGCAGTTTTTACCAAACTGTCCAAAGGAAGCCCATGAATCCAGAGCCTCATCTCAGAGCAGTACTGCACATTCCAAATACTTACGGAAACATTAGCTGAAATGGGTTGGAAATATCACAGCAGCAGGGTTTGGAGATATGTCAGCATCACTTGTTTTCATCAGTCTGGAAATACTATGAGATTGCCTGGAAGCAGCAAGAAAGGGGTGAGAATGTTCAATGGAAAATAATGGACTCTTAGCTTGCTTCAGGTTAAGGTGGAAGATTCAAGTGGTTTCCTCTTGGAATCAGATCATTCATCTCTGGCCCCTTGAAAACATGCAGTAATGGCCCAACATTTTAAAGGACCTGTAATTGTGAGTTCAAAACTCTTTCAGATCAGCATAAATAGGATCTGTCTATGTTTTTAGAGATGCCTATTCTGCATTTTTAAACATGCATAGATAACTTTGCAAACAAAATTAATTCACAAGCCAGGTTAAGACCTTTTAAAAAAAATTGTTGCTTTATTGACATTAATGTGATTGAAGGGGTCAGTACAGAGATGCAATGCCATATGGTGGCAAGCAAGGCCTGAAGTAAGCTTTCTGCCTCCCGAAATACTGGGAAAGAGAGTGACAGCTGGGGAAAGAGGAGAGGAGAGCGATCAATGTACTGTACTTGAGGGTCTTCCCCAGGTATTCCTTACCATCTTTGCTAGTGAAGGAAAGGGGGACTTTGCCCATCCTAACCTGCTGGAGAGTCTAGAGTATTTATAGTCTTTTCCCTTAGGACAGGAAAAGGACTGCTCTCATGCACTGCATAGTACATCTCCTATATTTATACTTTGTCCCACTTCAAAATGAGTTTGCCGTCTTAATCCCCAAAAGATCTGTGTTTAGGAAAATGCTGCCTTAACTGTAGAATTTGGAAGAGCTCTTGACCTGAGATGAATTGAAAGTTCCTTTGCTTCTAAGTGCAGCACGGTAATAATTAGTGATCCAGGAAAGCACACGTGGATGTGCTAAAGCATTCAGGTTTCAAATGGGTAGTGTTCAGAGCTTGTGTGTGTAGCGCTAGAGGGAAGGACAGAGAATGAGGAGGAGGAGGAGGGGAGGAGTGCTCAGTGTTGTCAGAAAGCCACAAGACCTTTGAATTATTACACTGAAAATTGAAACTGCTCTATCAAAATTGATGGAACTGCCATGTAAGGTTGTTCTCCCCTGTACCTTATTTCCAAAGTTTGCACTTTGAAATGTGTTTATCTGTAATTCAAACCTAGGGGTCTGACTCTCAGTGACCTGGAGTTATTTTTTTAAGCAGTCTCTATTTACGTGACTCTATGCATGATGACCCTTTGGGCACAGAACGACATGCTGATGTGCTTTGAAATCAAAATGAATACATCCCCCCTTTCTTTCTGCCCCTCCCCATGGTAACTCCTGGAAAGTTGTCTTTTCTCTAAATCTAAGAAAAGATCACAGAAGAATTGACATGTTATTGTTAGGGGAATGCATGATACTGACAGCATGGCTACAGCATTATGCACATTATATGCATGTCTGTGTGTACACATTCTCTTGCACACACATACTATACACACATACTTTGTCATGTGAGAGCACTTCAGCAAAATCGTTACAATTCGTCATACATTGTCTCCCCACACACACTATTTGAAGATGAAAATTTTCAATACTAATGCTGCAAAGTGGGTATTGTGTTGATTTATGCTAATTGGTTCTATAGATGCTGTCATATTATATTGTTAAGTGATGGCATTGGTGAAATACTGTTGCTTCCAGTGTTAACAGCCCACTAGTGCCAGTGTGAAAACAACAGGGGAGCCACCCACCTCTACAGTCCCCATGGTCTTTTAGATACAGTTGAAAACTTGCGACTTCTTCCATCGTGCCTTCTGCTCAGCAGTCCTTTGGTGGCCCAGCTTGCCACATAGAGGTTACAGAGGTTTAAAAAATAAGACAATTCTCAAATGACATTCTGGACATTTCCAGATTATTACTGTTTGACTAGGACAGGGTCATTACAACGGACGGGACGAACAGGGGCAACAGGGCAAGGAGGCAGAGAGAGTGAGTGTATTCACATTGCCTGACCAAGCATTTAGCTTAGGAGCTGATGTGGAGATGCAAGGGTCCCTGTGCAGTCAGGGGAAAGAGGCTGCAAACAGCCATCTATGTGCCATGTGGTGGAGCAAGAAACCTCTGTGTGAGCCAGCAGTATCTGTGCAATTTTGGCAAGATCCTACATGTGTCAATAAGCAAAGCTCTCCAGCCCTTCTCTAGATGGGGAGGAGTGTGGGTTTTGCTCAGTGACCTGTTTACTGCCCATCCTAGCTGGACTATGGATACTGTGACTCTGCCTTCCCCCTCGAGGGCAGTATGGCTTGTGTGTTGCTGGGTGCCTCTTTTGTTCCAGAGGAGTCAGGGCTCAAATGAACAAAGAACAATTAGAAAAATATCAGTGTTACAGCATCTGAAAAGGACTGTTTTTATTTGTCTTGTCAGGTTGGGATATACTTTTAATTATCGATACTAGTACTTTGCTCAAAGCTGAAATGAAAATGAATTGTCGCTCATTTGAATATATAACCAATGACTGTTGCTCTATTTCAGCTAAGTTAGGAAAGACTGCCATTTTAATGTGGTTTCAGAAGCAAGTGGTTTAAGAAATGGAAATGAGTCAAGTTATTTTGCATTCACCTATTTGTGTTTGCCATGTCATGTGTTAGGCTGCATGCAAGAACTTCATAGGATTAGTGCAGTCTGGGATTGATACAGATGACTTCTACTTCTCAGGAGTGGAATAGGGGAATGTTTTCTTTGTATTTGGTGTTTTGTGTTAATTAGCTGAACATGGAGGGTATACTGGCTTCTGGAGAGTATATAACAAAATTAGCTGATGTTCAACAGCACAGTAATAAAATGTTGCACTATTTAAAAAGGATCAGTTAGGTCATGCTATATTCTGGCTAAAATAACATGACCTTCACCTACCTACCTGTTGTGAAATTTCACCTCAAAGGCTGTATTCTAGCTGGCTCGTTTCTCATCCAAGCAACTCTAGATTTATTATCTAAGCCCAGTCTGAACTCAGTTCTCTGCTTTTGATCACTATATTAATTTAACTGAAGAGCCTCTAAAACAAAAGGAACATTGATAGAATGGAAGCAGAGGATATAGAGAACACAGCAATACAAGCCTTTCTTGGAAAAGAAAGTTGCCCTGAAGAAGTAGTAATAGATCAAACACTCTTCATCTCCAGGCATGTCTATGGTAATAGAAGTTAACATTAGTCCATTCTTCTTATTGACACATCGTTTGTTTAAAAAGTAAACTCAGTTTGACTTGTAGACTGCAATGATCAGTTTGCAACATATGGTGGAAAAATCTTAAAGGCTGGCTTGGTGAGTTGTTTTAGCAGTGGCTCAGTGCAAGAAAGGGATGCAAGGGAAGGGGTAAGGAAGTCACAGCTATTGAGGCACAGGTGGCGCCAGGGCACAGGAGCCATCCCTGGGAGGTTACAAGAAGAAAGTTTATTGTTTGCCCCATACTTTGTTTTTGAAACTGGTGTGTGACAAGCAACTCAAGGAAACATCAACAATCTTCACATCCTTCCTTCTGCTGGAGACCAGGTTGGGGGCTGAGCCCCCTAGTGCATGGTCATATGATGTGGGGCAAGAGAGCAACTGGTCATTCCTGCACAGGAGATCTTTCCTTGCAGGAGGATAACACAGCGCCACACCTCCTTTTTATAGTACGGAGACAGACTTGCCCTCATGCAGGAGCAGGGGGCCACTACTGTCTCTCCTGCAGATATCTTTGCTCCCCTGTATCCTGAATACTCTGAGGCTTGGATTAAAGGAGGGAACCCCTCCCTGTCTCCTCTCCCCACCATGAAATAGCATGTTTGTGCGATTGTTGTTATTGTAATAGTTTATTAAGTAAACAAAAAAGTCAAATAAAACAAATTCAGGGATAAAGAAAGGTCGTAAAGGCCAAGAGAACAGCTTTCCTGTGTTTCTACTCATTATAGAGTCATTTGGGCTGGTCACTACTTTTAAGACAAAATGATATTTTTCGAAAAAAAAGGAATTCAGAAAAGCCAAAGTGTTCTGTCCTATTCTCTTCCTTTCCCTCAGCTCAATTTTCTGATAATTTCTGTTATTCACTGAATCAAATGGTGACTGCTGATTGTTTTGATGATAAATTGCCTGCAGTGCATGTGGGACTAATTATGAGATGGCACATTTCATTCTGCCACCTGTATAAACTAAATTTTAGACAGGCACAATAAGGGAAGTATTCACAACAGCACAACATTTGGAAAGGCTGCAGACCTTCTCCCCCGTTCCCTCCCCGGTTCCCTCCCTGGTCTCACTAATGGAAGATTTCGTAACAGAGAGTTGGGTCTTCAGTATATAAGGGGAAGACCTGAGGGAGCAGGAGGACATGAATAAGGGAGAAATCAACCTGGAGGAACTGCAAGAAAGGAGAAATGGGGATTTGGGAAAAAAGGAAGAGAAGGGCGATATGTCCACAGAGGAGGGGAGATCAAAGTGAGAGAAAGACCTGGAAGCAATAAGATTGTTTTGGAACATGAGAGGGAGAAGATGAGGCTCAGAAAGTTGTGGCCTGGGGAGTAGAAGCTAGATAGGTACACACAGAAACTAAGAAGAAAGGGAGGAAATCTGGGTCAGACCCTCCTTGGTGATTGAAGACTGTTTGATACAGCTGGGGAAGGCAAAACAGAGAGTGAATTGTGACCTTTCCCAAACTCCTGGCATGGCCAGGACACAAGCATCACAATCCACACGAAGCCAAAAGGGAAACCACAGACACTTTTTGGCTAATCTCTCTTTTGCTCCTGCTCAGGGGTGAGATGGTTTAGAAGTCTATTAGCATTCTTCAACAAGAAGGAGAAAAGCTCCAAATTATTATAAGCCATATTATGTCCTCTGCTTGATATTTCTCCCATTGGATGGGAATAAGATAATGGGCTATAACATTCACCTTTTTGCTTTCCTTTTTATAACAAAAAGTCCTTATCACCTACAGCCTTCTACACACAATGGTCCTGCCCCACGCCTCTGTTCTCTGCAGATGTCAAGAGAGTGCAAGTGTGCATGCAAGTCCTTGTGTGAGAGAGGAAAAGAGCATAGAACTGTTATCTTATCCTGTGTTTTACACAGTGATGTTGTCATGGACCCTTACAATAATAACTAAATAGTTCTCCCCCATGTTTCCTCTGCTCCACTACCAGTGCTTGTATCTCCCCTTTCTCATCCAAGGGTCCCAGTGCAGCAGCTGACACATAATAGCACATCACTGCTGCTCATCCGTGCGTATATGCATGTATATGTATTTACACATTATCATCACGTTGACTTGCTGGAGCCTGCTTTTGGTCATAGAGTCTTCAAACATTTTAAATCCCTTGTTGCCACTGTGTTTTGTATGTTGTACTATATTATACAGGGTGATGCAATATCATTGTGATATGCTTCTAACCTCCCTGAAAATATATTTGTAACTTAGACTGTGTTTATTCAGCACTCTCCATTATTCCTGCCTGGATTGCAATCCTAGCAAAACCACATTATTTCAAATTATATGCATGAATATTTGCTTTTCTTCTTTCAAAGGACTGGTAAAAACCATAATAGTTGTGTTAAGCCATTCCATGGCTCCATAACATATATGCAAAAGAGACAACATCTCTGGTGAGCATCTCTCCTAAAAACTGAATGCATTGACCCTCTTCAACCAAACTGAAATTGAGGTTTTGGGGGCATTAGGGCCCTACAGAGTTTATGAATCTATCTCCTGGATAAGAGATACAAGTCCCACCAAAGACCTGTTAAAGAGTGAATGCATCTGTATCATTAGACTCGAGAGAATAGATACAGGAAAGATTAGGAGAAAAAGGCAGTGCTGGGAGTACAGAAGCATAATGAAATGTCCTTCTATAGGAAAACTTCTACGGTAACTTGCACCTTATCAAATTCAGGTAAATCTGAACCTGGGACACAAAGCCACAGGAACACAGGCTTTATAAGTTTCACTGACAATGGAACTATGCAGAGTTTTTCTTCTGACATCCATCTGTCCAGCTAGCCAGCCAGACACATGGTTATACTTTGGAAAATTATAGCCATTTTACAGTTTTTTATACTCTAACACCCTGTAATTCTGCCTTTAACTTGCCTTTTTCATAACATTAGTTTATGAACTACCTTTACAGATGAACTACTAGGAGTTCCGGGAAAAAACAAAGACTGCAGAAGCAGCAGGTTGGTGGACATATATCAATACAAAGTCCTGACAATGTGTTATTATTTGATTATAATACTGTAATCTTGGATTTGATTTGAAAGGTGGTTTTGCCCTGAAATTCAGATCTGAGCGTAGGCTAGATAACTGCTGAGAACAGCAATGCATGAGTCTTGTGGTGGACCCCTGTGCAGGGGCAGATTGTTGCCTCCCGTGAGCACTTGAGGGTTGAACTCGGAAGCTGTGTGGCAGAGCAGACTGTCCCTTAGACACACGGACAGTGGGGAGGGGTGGGTTGGTGGGAAGACCCAGACCTACAAACTGGAAAGTGAGAGAAAAAATGAAAGCTACAGTGATGCAAGTAACATCTTCTGAGCAGTGAAACAGTAGGGTATGGTGTCTTTTAGTGTTTACACGTTGATAAGTAAATATACAGGTCATGTATTTAGTTAGGGAAAACATGTTCAATGTTAGTCATAGGAACTTATCTCTTTTTTCATTCATGTAACCTTACAGAAAAGTTCTAGAGTCCTTCCCGACTTAGAACCTTTTTGATCAAACTTTCTCTCCAGGGTCCATATTAATGTTCTATCTCTGTATCAAATAAAAACAGAAAAATGTGATAGCTCTGAAGTTAAATAACCCACTTTTTTACAGCTAGCACCAATAAATCTGTTTAAAGATGCATTACTGCTTTTCTTGAGGGATAATTTAGACTATGTATCAAAAGGAAAATCAATAGTTTTTTCAATTACAAATAATTGCCTGTTTGACTCCTTTCCACTTTTTCTTTTTTATTTATTTATTTTGTCTTCAAAATATTTGTACTGAGAGGGTCCTCTGTCTCAAGTCTAAACCAGTAGCACTTTTAACACAGAAGCAGAAAAGCATCCCTGGAAACCTTAACAGTGATGGTTTCAAAGACTGTTCATACTCTGCATAATGTAGCCAGAGATTGAGGAGATGGAGTGAGCTCATGTTAACTGCACATAGCATGCAGAAGAGAAAACCTCTGTTCTATAAAACTGCACATAGCATGCTGTCAGGACATCAGGGAGATGTACCCAGCTCACCAGCACTGGGAACGTCACTAGCTGATAGAAAGTTTTAAATTGGGTCAGCTGAGGTCTGTCAGGGAGATGCTATTTAGTTTTCCAGGAAAAAAATTTCAGGCCATCTGAGACAAAATAAAGAAAATTGGAGAATAGAGGTCAGAAAATAAAAGAAAATTTTAATAACACCACATTTTAGTAGCTTCTCATCAGCAGGTATCAATGAGAAACAGGGCCTTGTTCATCCATAATTTTTCATTCAGTAAAATTGGTGTTCTTTTTCCATTTTGTTGATGAAACAGAAACAGGGCCTGAAGTTTGGGGGAACAGCAGTAACAGAAATAAGAATTTGCAGACAAAGAGGTCATATTTTGAAGAAATGTTGTCTCATGTGAAGTATTCCAACAAGCTTTTATACAGTGGAAGCTGAAAGTGCCTGAAATCCTGAGCGGACCTGTGTGGTCCCATCTTTCCTAGTCCCTCACATTTTTGTTGATCTTATCTTCATGCATGCAGCTTTAGACTGTCAGTATCTCTATCTAATTTAGATATTAGGGCTGCTGTAACTAAAAGTGTGATTTATTATTTAGTCATTAAACTAGTTTAACTTTGTGCATGGATATTCTTATGGTTATGTCCTTCTGCAATGCAAATCTGTGGTTGTATTTGGGGTAAGTACATCCAAGTCAGTTTTTAAATGAGTTAGCTGACTTACTGACAGGAGCATAGCTGGTGCTCAGTTTGGACTATGCCAGCATATTTACCCAGGATCGTGGCTGGATTGTGGCTCTAGCTCCATTAGGCTATGATAACTAGGCTGGATATGTCGATAGGAACTGTAATCACGTGTTTGGTGTAAACATATCATAAGATTAGTTAAAAGCATCCTTATGTTATTTGCAGCTTGAGTGCAGTCAAAACTGACAAAAAGACAGTTTGGAACTGGTTTAAGTTATTCACTATTCACTTCACTGAAGCTCAAAGACAAGCTCATCCGTGAATGGTGCAGATTTGCTCTTCTGAAACTTTGGGATTTCTGTCAGAGATGTTGCGAGAGGGGGACATAACCAACCCCATTTCCTATGGGAAGATCTCTCTTTGTATGCTTCCTTTGTGAAAAAAAACATCCGTTTCTTGAGCCTTGGACTCACTGGCACTTTGTGGAGGTCCTGTCAGCCAGTGAGTTCACTGATGTATAATAGCATTCATCATGTGTGGTAAAGGCTCAGTTCTCTGGGGGGAAAAAGGGAGCAAATTTTTAAGCCTTAACATCTTGTATTTCCTGACTGTCCCTCTAAGCTTATATTTAGTTCTAATGAAGGATAAATAGTTTGTAGGGGCACATTCTTCTCACTTTCATGGAGAAAGGCATGTGGGAGTGGGGAGCTAAGGAAATCTTAATGAAAATGCACAAGGTTTGAGAAGAAGACATTTCTTTGATCATTCTTGTTACTTCTTCACTCCCTGAAAAGTATTTGAAGTGATAACAGGGAGACCACTGAAAGCGGATGGTGAATAGGAGGCAGAAGTTGTTACATGCTAAAAAGGGTATTTAATAACAGAGAGCTACTGAGGGCCCTAGACTATCCTGAATGTGCACATTAATAACACCTTAAACAACTGTCAAACTAAAAGTGCTGAAAGAGGACAGAAAACAGTCCATTTATCTCCTATTAAGATAAGGTTAAATTCTGCTCTTCAAAAAATAGATCATAATGTATGTAAACTTCCTTGCAAACGTACAAGAGGTGAATCTGCCCATTCAAAACTAGATGTATTTTTATCATAAAGTAATAGTACCTTCTTCTAGAGCTTTTATTTTTTTTCCATAAAAATAAAAAATGTAACTAACAGCAGAGGTTGTTATAGTGCCAGTTCTGCAAAGCATTTAAGAATGCGCTGAAGTGCTTCCCTATGCAACAAAGCCCATAGCCCATGCTTTATCTTAAACATGTTCTCAACTCTCACTGAAAGCATCAATGTTTAAACATGTGTCTAAATGCTTTGCTGTACCAGAGCTCCGGGCACAATTCATTGCCCTTTGAAGCCAACGGGAATCTTTCCAGTCCTTTCAATAGGTATCCCATCAAGCAACAAATTTCAAATGTTAAATAATCAAACCAGTGAATAAAAAGAAATCTGTTAAAGGTAGTCACTGACTACATTCAAATAACAAATAAATATAAAAAAAGCAGGATGTGGTCACAGTTATTCCAGAAGCAGACACAAAGAGGAACAAGATTCACCCAATAAATTATTTGTTCAGTTATTCATTCAGCATGCTCATTCTGCTAAGCTATAAACCTGTATTTACATAATTTTTTGGTGTCTCAGTTAACTGTGGCCCTGATTCAACAAATTACTTAAACAGGTGTTTAGCTTTGTACATCTGCAAGTCCAAAAGCTAAAGTGGATCCAAAAGTGCTTGGGGCCTATCAAAACTGGAGCCTAGAAGATGGCTTCACTGTATTTCAGATCAGTTTCCAAAAAGAAACTACTATCCAGAGAAGGAGTCAATATATATTAAATTTTCCCAGCCTGTATCTTCTCATAATCTGGCATTATGAGAATCATTTGTGCCAAAGGAAAAGTTATAAAAGTAAAGAAAAAGCAAACAGAGCATAACACTCCTTTGGCTATACTTATTTTAATTTTTTAAATTGAAAACAGTTTAAGAAATGATAAAAAAGCTACAGTTTGCTCATTTGGAAGTTTAGTCTGCTTTGAAATGATAAAGCCATGGTCCATCAAGGGCAATGGACTAATTAAGAGTGCCAAACTGCTGTTCTAGATGGCAGCAAATATAGTACAGGAAGAAGATTAGAATGAAACATTTTTTGCCAACTGGATGAAACCAAAGCTCAAGGTTTGCAGATCTGATACACACTTCTCAAGCACAATATGCTTTTTTCTTATAATATAGAAAGTCCTAATATGGCAGAAAATTTGTATCTTTGTGTTATAGTAATGCCTTTCTTGTCATATTACTTAACATCTATATCACATTAGAAACCTACACAGTACCTTTATAAAATAAATTGACATGTTACATGAGCCTTCAATATGACAGTTTTACATTCTTGACAGAGAAGGCATGACAACGACCCACTTTACTGGAAGGCTGAGACAATGAGAATCATGCTAATGCCTATTTTGTGAAGTTTCAGTCCCTGGTATTGCATCATCATTGGCACCTGGGCCTTCAGTGGGTAGACACAATCCTCCCTTCAGCTTATACTTTCCCTTCTTCCACCATCCTGACAAAGAGTGGACAAAATCTGCCCAAGTGGCCTGGCCTCAGCTGGCAGAACAACCCTCCCAGTGCAGACTTCAGGATAAACAGGGCAAAATTGATTAGATACAACAGGGGAATTGCAGGCTTCTGGCCAGTCAACTACTACCTGGTAGCCTAAACTAACATAGGATATTGATCTCTAATTAATCATTATGTGTATGCACATTATAAACTACTTCTAGGTAAAATCTTAAGGGAATTAAATCATTCTTAGTGCATCAGAAGCACTTTCTACCTTCTAAGCTCATTACAAAGTCAGAGCAAGTAATTCTGGGAATGTTCCCTACCATGTACCAAGTTAGGTTTGTGCCCAGAATACTTCCCTTTAACATTTCCAAGCATTTCTCTCACATCCTCTAGCTGTAGGTTTACTATACGTACCCAGGAAAGGAATTACCTTGCACGAGGGACAAGGTTTTGGGAAATTCATTGTACTGTTGTGTGTGCTGTGCTGTCGGCCTGAGGTTGGCCAAGACCGTGTACTGTTTCAGTGCTGGACAGTGCTTCGACTTTTCTTGTCTGTAAAATGGGAATGGGGACATGTAATGCATGGAGAGCTGGTAATGCATGGAGAGCTACAAAGGTGAAGTGCAACATAAAGACCAAGTTGTTTTATAATTGTTTTCTGACTAAAACAGAATTAGAGTCTCAGTGACAGAGCATTAAGGATACATTCACATAGATTATTATGTGGCATGCTAACATGGTGAGATGTTGCTAAAAGCAAGCTAATATTCCTAATCAGTCAACTTTATTAACCTCACAAAACAGAACACAGTGAGTGGATATTGCCTTTCCTTTTGTATTTTGTTAGCAACCTGCTATTGCCGTCATAACACATTATGAGTAAAACTGCACTGCAGATAAAACATCTGTTTTGAATAAGCAGGTGTACGGCAATTTTAGAATCAAACCCCAAATTCTAATTAAAGGTTGCTCTTCTCATTTAACAAAAAAGTGTTACTGAAAGTTAACCACAGTATAACAGTAGCATATGGATGCACACACTCCTCTGATAATCAGGAGTCACCTAATAAACAAGTGATTTCACAGCTTACAAAAATTCTCCATTGGTTTTGCTTTTTCCCTTTCTTAATGATGGATTTTAACATAGTATATACATCACATTTTAAATGATTAGGAAAAGGATGCTGGACACCTTTTGTAGCTTGAAAATTGGTATTTCTAAGCCATTGCTGACCATTTCATTATGCCTAGCTACCTTTCCCATTTACACTGTGTTAACTTTTTCTTCAATTAATGAATCTTTCTGTTGATCCTAGCTTTATTAACAGCTGTTCTAAAATCAATGGAGGATTCTGCTGCTGCTTTAAAGTGTTTGGTTTCTCTTGTCCAAATTGACAGGGGGAGAGAGTATTCTGCTCTGTTTAGACTTTTCAGTAATTAAATCTATTTCAAAAGAGTTACTTGGCTGTTTTACAAACATGATTAATAATACTGTTTCTTAAAGAATAATTAGGAGAATTCAGGGAAGTCAAATACTTTCCGCTGAATGTCATTTGGATCTAGAAAGTTAAGAAAATGAAGACCACAACCTGAAAAGCATGGATCATAAAGCAGGAGGTTTTTTGTGTTCTTGAAAGAGAGGGAAACTTAAGGAGAGCTGCAGTGAAGTGATCTTCCTTCAACTCTCTGGATTAACTTTACTGCAAAGTTTGTGAAACCTTGGTGATAAAGGCAGTTGGCACAGAGAGATGAAGGGACCTCAGAGGTAGTTAAATCTAGTGCTATGATAGGCATGAAGTCCAGAAACTATAAAATATCCTTCCCCTTCTCATTCTACAACAACCTGAGACATTTCATACAAAGGGCCCAAATCCTCAAAAACTACAATGTACTTGTAGAAAAGAGGAGGAGAAATGAAGAGTTGAAGGTGCACTGATTACTTGTACTATAGCCAGATAAACTTAAGCCATGAACCTATCTCAGATACTTCAGAGAAAGGCAAAACCAAATAAACACAAAAGCTCTGAATAGTCAAGCTCTGAACCAATCTATAGAAAAAGCCACTTAAAAATGGTCCAGCAGAAGACTTGCAGCATGTAATTATATCTAAACGTGATACAACAAGTAGACCCTCAAAAGAGTGCAGTATCTGTGAGTAGGATTTAAAAGCATAAAGCTTCACTGATAAATGTATTTTAATAATTCCAGTAGACATGATATTGACCTTTTTGCCTAAGAGCTTCTACATCTGTCTTGTTTGGAGTAAATTTTCCTTTGCATGTGTGTGATATGAATACATACCATTCAGCTGCTTGTTTAATAGCAGGTATTATTCTTGTTGTGCTCGGTGCTGTATAAACACAGGAGCAAAATCTGGTCTCTCTTTAAACATCTCACAAACTGTCATTATTTCTTTAACAGCTAAGCATCACTTTTTTGCATGAATGAGCTGAAAACATTTATGTTCAACATACTGAGAATTATAGCTTGAAATGTCAGGACTGGTGGAATAGGGGAAAAGGATAAATGTTCCCGTTAACTACTTTACCATGTGCAAGGGAACAAAATAGAATGGAAATTACTTACCCAAAATGATATAGGGTGTGCCAGATTTTATGGCAAGACATAAGACTCATGGCTATTATATGGTTATTCTCCTTTTATTGCTCTGGAACACAAGCAAATTAAGGGCAGGGAATATTTTGTTTGTACTTCACTTATACTAGGTGATTCAGTTTAAAATACAGCCCACTTCTTTTTATTATTTGGAAACTGTCATTTGACTGACTTTAGAAAAAATATTCTTCAAGATCAAAAGGTAGAAGAGTAGTTACAACACTCAGTGTTAGAAAAGAATGAGTTGGGCTGCAAACTACGTAAGATTCTTAAGAAAATAGCGTGATAGGCTTAGAGGCCTCCAGCTTTTTGAGCCTTTGGGGAGCACCTGGCTCACATATGCAAGCTGCTCTTCACATTGAGGAGGGCTAGAAACGTGCAGTCCAGGGGTGAAAGCCGGGTTTCGTTTGCTTCCGAGCGCTGCCACTCAGCAACTCCTGAGTGCCCACTTTGGAGCCCAGCTTGGAGAGATATGAGCCAAGCAGTGTCCGTCCACCCCTCTGGAGGCACGTTTCAGCCAGAAGGAAGCCAATCCTCCTGTCTTGGTGCATGCAACTCATGGATGGCGAAGTGGGCTGCCTTTGCGTAGAGGCTGGACAGGAAGGCTGGGTGCATGCTGGGCATTCACCTCTGCAGGGCTGCTCCCGCATTAGCACCCACAAGTTAGCTGCTCTTTCATCTAAAAAGAGCATACCAAAATGAGGTTCACCTCCTTCAAAACGCCCCAGGTAACCTATTTGACAGCTCTAGGACATATTGCAGGTGAGCTGAAACATGAATTTACATTTGTGTGGTGCTTTCAAGACTACTACAAATAATTTAACTGACATTTGAAAAATTGTTCCTCAAAATTCCTTGACTATTGTAAATTCAAAACACTTTAACCAGACTTCAGTGTTAATGAATTCAGGTTCTGCTTATGGAAATCTGGAAGAATAATTGGGAATACAGGCCATCATATAATCCAACCTAGCTAGACATGTTTTCCTCTTCCTTCAAAGAAGTTGCCTTGCCAGTAGATTTTATATATATATATATAAAAGATATAATATATCTATTTATAATGTATAAATCCTTTAGGGAAAAAAGGTCCCAGTGGAGGGATTTACAAAGTTTTGTGAATCCTGCAAATTAAAAAAATAGAGAGAAGGCTTTGCCAGCCCATGAACTCTGGAAATTTACCATTCAGTTTTTGGTACAAAGTAGTCAATATTACAAAGGCAGGGGACTGCAGAGGTGAGTTCATCTGTTGACAGCCATTGAAGAGAAATTAGCTAAATTTTCTCAGGGTGAATTTTCAGTCATACTGATTTTTTTCCTACAGTCTATTTGTATTTCTATCATAATCTAATGCTGCTAAAAATCCCAGCTATACTGAAGACTGCTATTGTTATAATACACAAACAGTATGGGTTATTTTAATGGACATATTGCCTTAAACTGAGTTTTCACCATCTGTTCTGCCCCTCATTTTGAATGCAAAAAGAACATATTTCACAATTACATCTGTAAGTAATGATATAAGTAATTTAAATGCATGTATATGTGCACACAATGCAGCAGACATCTGGGATATTTTTTTCTTTCAGGCACAAATCAAGGAAAAAAATCTACTAACTCCTCAAAAAGCACTTCCCCCCTATCCTTCTTGTTCCCCCATCTAGTGAAGCTGTTTCACTGCGAGCATAGTCTTTCCAATAAGCCAATTTTGACGTACCTAGGAGTTCAAACTGAAGCACAAACTATTTTTTGCAGTGCTTCCTTGTCTTCATGCAAATCCCCCCGGCTTGAATGACAGTTTGGCAGATGCAAGGCATTAGATCAATCAGTTTCAATAGATGGTCAGGAGGAGACAGGTCAGGCTGTGTGGGCTGGTCTGCATGCATCTCTAGCTCTTCTTTCACGCCTGCCTTTTTAGTCAGGCTTTTGCAGAAGAACTCTTCTGCAGGAGGAACCGTGCACTAGGTGGGTTGCAAGCTGCATGGAGGGACAGTGGGGGTCCTGAGGCCAGAAGGGTAGTACACGCTGGTGTGAATATCATAACTGCAGTTTTGTGGTGTGCTGCTATTAGACAACATAGTGAGGAGATCGTTTTGGCTCCTACTGCAAATGCCTGTTTTCAGAGAAAGACATTTGGGCGTGGTGGTGTCATTCTTCCACAGACACTTGTACAGTAACATTCATGAGGGGTGAATTTCACCACTCAAGTCACACTTTGCAAAGAGAACTCTGAAATGAAAATTTGAGATGTATAGAAGAAATTTACTTCTTGAAGGTGATATTTAGATAAAAGTTGATTCCATTTCCTTTAAAGAAAATCACAGTACCTGCAAAAGTTGAATGAATTTCCAAGGGCACTAGAGTCCTTCCTATGTGTTTACTGATGGTTGAGTTTAGTGGACCTCCATATACTTACTGACACTCAGTGCTTTTCAGCTCAACTAAAAAACTGAACTGAGATACCAAAAGAACTACAAAAAAGAAGAAGAGGTTATTGTAAGTTCCTAGACAAATTTTTTTAACAGGGCGTTTATTCCCATTGCTTAGTCCAAATTGCTAATGGAGATTAGAAAGTCTTTTATTTTCTGTATTGTCACTGCCTTTCTATACTGATGCACATTTACTACTGCTAGCTTTTTGCAATCTATGAAATAGATAACAGTGGTGCATTTGCATGGGCCTTCTATTGCAGTTTGATAGTGTTCTCTATAATTGTGCTCTTTGGACCATACTGCATTTCTTACTTTTTAACTGATAACATCTTTTTTATTGTAAAGAGGTGATAGCTGGAAACAATGAAATGCTGATTTATGACAACTGTCCCTAAAAGCTTACAGAGTTGAGAATGATGGAGGCAAATTATCAGTGAGTATTTAGGTAAGGTGAGTGGAGTCATGCATTAGGAAAATTGGAACTGTGTTGAATATATTAGACATTCAGATTTTCTCATTAGTTAATTTTAGCAGCTGACTCTCTTCTCCATAGGGGTTGGGTGATTATATATTTAACCACATATAAGATGCAGTCAGACAATAACTAGCTGGTTATTGCTATGCCAGGAAAGGAAGCAACCTCCCTCAAGAATGAATGCCAGGGCTGGTTTCTTTGGTATGAATCATATTTTGATCAATATAAGGTGTCATGGTCTGGTCAGTACAAAGGCGATGGAGAACATGTATGCACAAAGCATTCTCTGTCTCTCCATCGGTTTCATAGGATTGGATAATAGGATAATAGCCTTTAGGGTAATAGTTGGCTGCAGGTCTGGGACATGTACCATCATGAGAGAAAGGAAAGATCCCCTGAACTGAACTGAGAGCTATAAGTTGCTGTAGAAAATTAATTTTTAAAATGACCGAACAGAGGAACTTTCAGGGCAAGAAACTTCAGATTATAAGTGGATCAGTCACAGTGTAAAGACATTCTTTATCCTAATGCTACAAAGAAAGAAAAAGAAACTGTTTTTTAAGACCCTTGAATAACCCATAAAATTATTAAGGCTGGGATGAAAAACATGAATGAGGGCATGAGTGCCAAGGGTTTGCCTCCTACTTGTAACACTAGATGGTATTTCTATGCAGGGCACTTAAGTTAACCAAGAAAACCCATAGCTCTTAGTTTCTAACCAGTGAAGACAGACTGTTTCAAAGAGCTGATGAATTAGTTTTGCTGAGGGCGGACAGCAGCTGTACTCCTCACTGAACACCTATGTGGCTTATTTCTTGTACCTATTCAGGTGGGTGTATATGAATGGTCTTTAAAAGCAAATCTCTTCAGCAGAAAGTGGTAAAATAAAGGCATCCTTTGTGAGAGAGAGTGAGCACAAGAAGTAAAAGCCATATGAATTAACAGGAAAATAGATAGAAAAATAGAATACAAACAAACAAACAAAAAAAGGAAATAAAAATAATGACAGTAGAAAACTGGAAAATAAAGAGTTGGAGTACACTAGATTCTCTGCCGTATGTAACTTTAGTGCTAGTTTGGGACTTCAAGGCCATAAGAATCAAACATAATTGCATTAGTTTGCTAATTAAACAACCACTGCAAACACCTAATATAAACAAGTGCAGAAATTAAGCAAGACAATGAGAGGAAAGCTGCATCTTAAAATAGAAGGATATTGTAATAGCAATTGGCTACCTGAACAATTTCAGCCTCTTGGAGAGATGAGTAGACTCCAAATTCAGATCAAGAAACAAATTGTCCTGGTCCCACTCACTAAAATGGATCACAAAAAAAATCAGGATCCAAAAAATTTTTGATGTTCTGACACTGAAAGCCACCTTTGATCTGAAATTGTGGTTCAGACCCTTGTTCAGTGAAATTTTCATTCCCTAGCTTTATCAGAGGCTTTCATGTCTGTTCATATTCTTAAGCACATAACCTCTAAACAGAGAGATATGTTGGAGGAGGAGGGGGAGGAGAAGATTTTGTTTAAAAAATACAGAACTAGGAATATAAAAGAATAAAACCCAGCTATTTCTTTTAGTATTAATTATCTATAGAATGAAACCTCTATGGCAGATGTGCCAGCCAACTCTCTCATCATCAGTTTCAAGACTTCAATCAGTGGATGACTCACAGTTACTGAAAGAAAAATTGTTCCAGCTACACAAGGACAGCATAAATATTATGTTTCACTTGGTATCATAATTAACTGCATGCTTCAGATATTTCTTTCATGTCTGCTTTCAAAATAGGTAATATAATTTACCATCAATAGGATTAACATGTCTTTAAAAAAAGTAAATACTTCATTGGTTTAAGAATGTTTTCTGTTTGTTTTGTACTGATACATATTTGGCTACAGGCACAGTATTTATACCTCAGTGCAGAAAATAATGAAGAAAATTGAGATAATATGTATAGACCAGAAGCAAATGTATTTTTCTTTCTTTCTTGAGATAAAAATAAAAAAATTCCTTTCTCTGAATTCCTCAAAAAAGGACTGTAAAGTTGCAGATCATGTTAATTTTTTAAACCTTTCATGCTAAGAAAAAATCCCAAAACATTGCAGCTTCAAGATGTTTGCTCTGGGGACTTAATAATAGCAATGCAGAAACTCTCAAATTCAGTAGTGCTCTTTTTGCACAACTTTCTGA
Source organism: Apteryx mantelli (assembly GCF_036417845.1). Lineage (NCBI taxonomy): Eukaryota > Metazoa > Chordata > Aves > Apterygiformes > Apterygidae > Apteryx > Apteryx mantelli. Next base: position 64,552,843 of record NC_089979.1, read on the forward strand.
ATTGAGAGTCAAAAATGAACTACTCTGCCAGCTCTTTAAGGAAAAGGACTTCTGTCATATGGAATATCAGCTACTTCCAATTCTGACATCTAAATATACACCTGTCTAGGAAACTGAACTGGAAAAATACAGGCAGGTAAAACAAAGAAAAGAAATGGAAGGGTGAAAAAATATTAAGATCGTAATTAGTGGCATATGCCTTAGATCTCAGAACTCAGCTTATAGATAGATGAATGTTCAACACTGAATTCTTGTTAAATTTAGGTTCAAAGATATTTTTCTAGTATAATTATAACAGGTTTGATTTTTGCTCTCATTTTACCAGAATGTTTACTAATTTAACGTTGTCATCTCAAGTGGAATTTCTCTGACCGATATCAGGGTAGGCAAAGTGAAAATTAGATCTTAAATACCAGTAGCCAATATAACATATAGTGTTCCTTATAGGTAAAGGGAATTTTTATTATGTAGGTGGCATCATTACATTTGTTAGTTTGTTAGTATAAAATCTGCTTAGAAGAGGTTTGGTCTCCCTGTTCACTTCAGCAAATAGAATTTGGCATAAACATTTGGATGTACTCACTTAACTGCTGATCCATCCATTGAAGTTTCATTAGGGAGCCATGTGCATTTGCAAAGGATGAATGGTTTCATTAGCACTGAGACTAATAAACTTATAAAAGTTAATAATGTGAATATGTTTGATTTGGAATTATGCACATAGACATTAAGAATCACAAAAAGGCATGCTTAATAATGCCCAGTTTTTTCTAGACTTAAACAGCTGGGGCATTTTTGACTTTTCTAAGATCTTTTAACAAAAAACACATATTGATTTCTTTCACATGTGGTCCCACGATATTATCAACAGGTTCTAGTATTACACCAGGGCTTTGAACTAAAAGCACAAATTTTAATCCTTCTAAACATTATTTCCACATTTTTTGATACAGGCATTTGTATTCCTAATTATGGCATTTTTGTCATTAATAGATCAAGGTAAGTACACCAAAATTATAGTGTCTTTATTATATTGTCTGTATTATAGTAATTATATATATTATAGTGCCTGTATTATAATCAAAACATGTCCATTCTGAAGTGTCTTTAAAGGCATGGAGGTCATAGGTAGTCTTACCATAGTACTTTCCTTGAAGACTCCCAGAAAACTTTCCACAATAAGACTACCTCTGTGTTCAAAAGTCACAACTGAGCACAACGTGGCTGTTGCATCAGTACCTGGACAAATTTAGTTGTTAGCATGTAAGTCATGTAGCACTCTGAGGCCATTTTTCTTCATCATCATCATAAAAAGGAAATCTGTTTAGTTTTCTTCTCTCCCCAGCTTGCTTTTCTGATACCAGTGTTACCTGATCACCTCACCCCACTCCATTGTCTGCATTCTGATTTCCCTCTCTGAATATTCATGATGAGGTCTGAATAATCAGCTCTCACCCTAGGAGCCTGACTCGACAGCTGATCCCTAATGGTTATCTCCCAAACTTCTAGACATATACCCTTCTGTTTCTTTTAAATGTATAAAATTAATTCACAGTTATTGAAGTTACCTTATTAAAGAGGGAAAGTAATGAAATATGGTGCAGAAAACTCTCTGCTAACGCTACAGCTGGCAGCAGCACAGCTGTGTCAGTGCAGGACAGTGCTACAATGGCTCTGCTGTTTCCAGGACCTCACTTAACTGCTGAATTTAGTTCATGGGTCCCTGAGCCATCTGCAAGTGCAGTGGAAAGATAGCCTAAATCTTTTATCTGTCCTCCTCCAAAAAGTACCGGCAGAGCCAGTCTCAATGTGAATGGCCCTTCCCAGCCTGGCTGATGTGTTTTACCCCAGATCTACAGCAGTACGACTGCATAAGTCAGTCTTGCTGCCTACTCATCTCCCACCTCTTTGGAGAGACTAGTAGTCATTACACCAATTCCTATATGGGTATCTGTCCCCTTTCATTAGGATCTGGAGTGAGACCACATCAGCTTGTATCACAGAGCGAGAGCTCATTCAGAGAGAAACAAATGACAAACACAAGGAACTGGCTGGCTCTGAATCAATGACGTATAGTTAGAGAATCTGTATTGCCAATAACTTGAGTCACCATCTATTTCGTTTCATCACTTTCATTCTATTAGAGGGAGAACTCATCTATGACAAATCTATCAGTGGCTCCATTCTTAGACTTAACTAATAGCAGGGCTGCAGCTGCAGGAATTATAAATACATCTGGTTTTGTGCTGCCTGTTACAACACTGTATCTATTATGATGATCTGACATACATCCTAACATCTCCTTCAGGTGCTGGCACATCATTTACAATAATCTCAGGTAACTGATGTTGTGACACCTCTCCTGCATGTGTGCTAGATTCCTGTTAAATGACCATAAAGTGAGCTACTAAAGGCAAACATCATTGGAAAAGAGCAAGACCAAATTCAGACCTTCTGTAAGCGGGTGAAACTCCACAGACATGACATATTGCAGCTTGCAGGACAAGATGGGGGTTTGACCTGCAGTGGTATGTGTTCTTTTAATATAATTTTTCCCAGCTAGAGGAAAACCAATACTCCCACCCCACTGTAATTAATAGAAAGTATGCTGGGTTGAATGGCTGTCGTCTAAATTATCCTCCCAACTCCGCATTACTTGCCACCATGAAGCAGTAGTTATGCAGGGCATTGTGTGAAATAAGACATACAGTGAAAAAATCTGGGGTCAGTTCAGAAACGAAGCCAAAAAATTACTGAACTAAAGTTTCACTTTGGACTGAATGGAATGTGAAATGTTTCCCCTAAAATTAACAACAGGAAAAATGTCATTGTATTCACTGACTTGACTCACAGCTAAAGGCTTTACTTCAGATAGGAAAGGCCCAAACTAGCCGAAACTGGAAAAGGAATTAGGGTGGTTTCCTTCTTTCTAAAAGGCCTTGAAAGTTGAAAGATATATGAAAAGTCCAAGGACCAGCAGATCCAAGATAAATTCCCTCCTTTGCCGAGGGTAATCCCCCAGCTCCAACCTCCATTTGGGTATGTGTGCTCCCACACTGTCCCCTTGACACTGTTCCACTTTATATGAATAAATAGACCAGTGAGTCTAATTTGAAAAATAAACAAGTTTTTGGCATACGAGCTCTTTCTTCAAGACCTGAAGAAGGGCTTGTGTGTCTGAAAGCACATCTTGGGGAGGTTTTCCACCCTGACACCTGTGGAATATCCTCTATTTTGGCAGCAGAGGGAGGAGGGAGATCCCACGTCTCCCACAGTAAGGCAACTGTTCTGGTCTCTTTGGCATCTCGGCAAAGGACGTGCAAAGGGCCCGGGCTCTAAATTCAATGCTGCTTGCGGCACAGCTGTAAATCAATCCTCCTCCAGGAAAAGAAGAAAAAGATCTCCATACCTAAGTACTTGGTTAGTGCGAGGTAAGCTTGCCACATTGTATAGTAATAAACTAAGCACTGCTTTTTGAGGATTTGCAACTCACTCCAAATAATAACAGTAAAAAAACTCACTAACTATAAACTGTATGGGCTCCCTCAGAGTGAAGTTTGTGTTCACAGGAACTGGTAAATGCTAGTTCAGTATGAATGATACATATTGATAGGTATCATTAGAAATTCAAGACACCCTCCCTCTCCTTTAGAAACAGTGCCTGTCATTTTTGGTGGGCAAATGGCAGCAGCCCAGAGCACCAGGCAGTGCTGGAGGCAAGGTGGGGAGTGCGGGGTGGCTTGAAGGTGGGGACCAAGGAAAGGCGCTACCTACCTGCCAAGCTGAATATCGATGCTATGGGTCCTGGCAAAAGATTCAGCAATGCCTGGAGGGTGGCTTGGTTGGGGCAGTTGTTAACAGTGGATCTGGGAATAGGCTGTGATTTTGTTACCCGGTGTATCAAATCAACCTTGGGAAAGCCCTGTTTAAACATTTTCAGAAATTCCTAGTGTTGATGGAATCCATTTTGTACCTGAGATGCTTCAGGGCTCACAGTTCAGGGGAATTATAGCAGATTTTCATAGTGGTTATAAAAGCCCTATCCCTGACACAAGGCAGCTTCTCTGTCAAATTGCACATCCCTTTCCCAAAGGTGGCCCTCCATAAAACATTTAAATATATTTTTAATTTGTTGAATTTGTTGAATTTGTATTTTCATTTATCTTGTTCTCAGAAACAGGAGAACAGATTTAGGTGAAGCATTAAAAGAACAACTGCCCAAAAGTCTCCCAAAATATTCTCCCCAAGAAAGGCACCTGATGTAGTACTTTTCAGCACAAACAGTTAAAAATAGAGCAAAATTGTAAGCAATCAAACCAGAGTTTTTAATGGGAAGTATTGGGCAAGTTTTGCTGTAGGCAGCCTTTTCAGATCTACCAATAATAAAGTTAAATATAAATTGACAGATGATACTTTCAGGATGACATTATTAACAAGTGAGTTCGACAAAGTGAAATCATACAGAAAAAAATCTGCTTTAAAATGTGTTTATGAAATCACCTGTATTTTTCTTTATCATATTTCTAATTCAGCATGTTGCCACTTTAGTATACCTCAGAAATTCTCAGATAGATTTATACCATATTGCATGTGAACTGTGAGGAAAGGTGACATCAATGTTTATGGGCAAAATCCTGCCCACAGATATGTGTGTGATTGCTGTTAGTTTTAGTGGAGTTTCACATGCATAACTGAGAGCAGGATCTGGTCCTTAATCAGGTGACATTTCTTCTGTACGGCACAGCAGGTTAATAATAAAATGGCATCTCTTCATTTCTGTGTGTAATTTTTTTTTTTAAAGAAATAACTGCTATGTCTTTGGATCAGGTGTTAATTATTCCCAGTAAGGTTTGGCGGGTAACTAGTGATGCAGATATCAAACTACCCACTCTCTTTGTAGATGAAGGGAAAGTATCAGGAGGATTTCTGCTGAAGTATTCATCACATCTCAAGTCTCAAATTGTCCAAACCATTCAATTATAACACTTCACTCAATGCATGTCAGCGTGTCTGGCACCGTGTTTCAGGAACGAGTTGAGCTGGATTTCTCAAAGAGGCAGACGTTGCCTTGTCCCCTTGAGGAACAACAGAAATAGTCTATTGGCTCAAAGTTGAGACCCATTCCTGGATCAGTACATGGGAACTATGGGAACTATTACAGCTCTCTAACTTTGTAGCCTCCAGACTCTTTTCACAAACATATGTAAAAGGCTGAGATTTCCTGTGGTAACAGCACAAGCGTAGTATTGCCACCGAATAAATAGGTAAAACACTGAACCGGTGATGACATGATAAACAGACTCTAGGGATGTGGGTCCCTATCAATACAGATCTAACCTTATCCTCACCTTCATCTCTCTATAACAGTAAATGGAGCAATGCCCCAAAGCGGAGAGGAAATCCTTTGAGTCTTTAGAGGGCTATGTGCGATTTTGTTGTTAACTGCAGAGATACAATACATCACTGTCAGGAAGCAGTAACCCTGGATTATGGTCACTGATAATAAGAAAAGCTTTTCAGAGGGAGATGATGGACACCATGCCTATTATGTGGTAGAAGGAAGAAAGGGAGGCCGGAGAACTTTCTAAACGAACAGGGAGAGCATGTGAGCAGACATCTCCCTGAGCTCTTTGGGTTCCCTTTCTGCAATAGCATGGATTGTACATGTTCCTAGAACAACGAAAAGGCTGCTCACAAGGTTTTTAGTGTTAATGTTCAATTTGATGTATCAATATAGTTGTGCTTGCACAGGCTATAATGAGCTCAAGATCATAAAGCTCTTATCAGCAATCCTGTTTAACTTTAAATGTATCTCAGATGATTCCGGCTCCTCTTTACTCTCACTTCAGTCTGTTTTGACCTGAAGCTGTGGAATGACATTGGTGAAAATTAGCAAGGTCAGTAAATACCATTCAGGAGAATATTTCTAAACCTCTCAGCAGAATTCAGCCAATATCAGAGTCAGTCTTTGTGAGATCCATTTGCAGTATGGTCATCTTTCCGTGCCATCCTCCTTATTTTTAATGGGAATCCTAATGGTGGAAGTATTTTGGCTATCAAAAGTAAAGGGCAACAAATTGCTTTCAGAAGGCCTTCTGTCAGGAGGCAAATAAGCTAATGTGCAGGAAGATAGTGCTAACAGGGGCTTTTTTCTGATGCACCCATTATATTAACCCAGTCCATAAAGAGTAAGACTGAGCTTTTCAGGAAAGTGTTAGTCAAGTGCAGAAACACATGAATGTATCTGCACAACTTCTGAAACAACAAAGCATGCTTGCATTTGGCCTCTGGTGTGAGCAGAGGAGTTCAGATCTGCCTGCCCATGCCTGCATAGATGAGTCCTAAGTGATTTAGGAGCACATACCCCATTAAAGCAAATTCCCACCCAGTAAATTCAATTACATTAATATCTATTCACAGACTGCGTAAAACCTGTAGGCAATTTGACCTAGTTGTCAGGTTACATGTGAAATGGTCCCTAACACTAAGACAGCATTTGCTACCACACAATTGCGCTATTGGGGAACTCGGTATGCCAGGTTCACCAGCATGAATAACTGAAATAGTATTTTTTTAATTAGGAAGAAAAACAGAAGACAATAGACATCTGAGGGGAGCTTTGTTGAGAGCTAAACTGATGATGAAAAGCTTTCAGTTTTTGAAAGCATTCAATAGCCAGGTGTTTTCTAGTGTGTTTCTTTAGTACATTTCACTGCAGTGTGTCAGTATTACTTAGCACTATCACATTTACATCAAGTCAAATGCTGTAATGCAAAGAATATCACCATAAGGAATGAAATGTGTCAGCCTGCATACAGGGATTTTTGGGAAATATTTGCCTTTCAAAAATCCCGCAGCTTTTATATAAATTCTGCTCACATGTTTGCTACCCTAAAATTCACAGGTAATTACAATGGGATGAATAATCCACATTAATCAGGTAAGCAAGTATTTAAGATCCAGCACATCTCCTATCAGACAATGCACATGAAAATACAGTAATTGAAGCTGCTGAGAGAATTCCCCACTGACAGTGTCTATGTAAATCCACTGTAAAGAATAATTCTACGATTATGTAAAATTTGCACAAGTCCTTTTATCTTTAAAAGAATGCTGCACCCTATTTCGCTTAGCACACCAATCTGAAGGCCCACAGAGTAAGAAGCGTATTGTCACAGGGCCCGATCCAACAGAATTCACAGAGAGTCAAAGCCATTGCCAGTGTAACACTGGTGACTACTGTTTAGTCCAGCTGTCATCTTCCTGCAGAAAACTCCTCTGAATTAATATAGCACATCTCTACTGGGCTTCACAGTCCCCTCTATATCTATACGTCCCTCTACCCCTCTCATGCCCCACATCTCAGTATTTCCTACTACATTCTTTCATTTGCTCTATAATTTTATCTTAACAACTTCCTCCCTGTATTTTTGGTTATTTTTATAAGTCCAGAATCTATCACTTTTACTCAGCCTGACTCAACTATCAAAAGTACTTGGATGACATGGAAGGTTTAGCACATTGCAACATTAATCTGTTAGGCAGCCTGGCCCTAACAAAGTCCACCTGACATGGGAAATTGCCAGTAGGGAGTGATAAACACCTTGAAATGGAACTACAAAAATACAGCAGGTGAGTCAGGAGCTTTCTAATCTCCCAACAGGAAAAATGCCACAGGGAAGAGTACTTAAAAGGACATTCTCCTAATTAGGATACTAAGTCTGAAGCTCATGACTGTCCTTTTCTGGAGCTTGTGGGCCCTTCTTAGCCAGGAGCAGAGGTCTCTTACCAACAACCTGAGCCCTTAGTTTGCTTGTGCAAGAGGGGAGATGTGGATGGGCTTCCCTCATTGCCTGAAGGTATATGCACCTCCACTTCTCATCTCTCAGGTGAACTCTGCTATCACCTGGGTGACCACGTCCTCCTGCTATGCTCTGTGAGGTGAATTTGAAAATTTGATAGGCCACAGAGAAGGTACACAAGAGAGAGTTATTTGGTCCTCTGGACTTTAGAACATGAGTGTCCCAGGTGGTGAAACCTGATTTCCCATCCTGTTTCTGTGAACATTCATACAATGTGTTTAAATTAAATTCTGTTCCCCTCCCTTTTGCTCTTTGTGCCATAACCACAGGCTTTGGGGACACACACTCGTATTCTGGCTCAGGAGGAGTGAGAATGACCAATGCATCATGCAACAGGCCCAGAGAGCTTCCATGCTTAGGCAGTGGTTGAATGGGAATCTTGAGGATCTACATGTTGAACTTAAAAGCCTTCAGTAGCAGTGAGATAGTAAGTTCTTTGGTGGGTAAAGCCTTTCCCCAGGCTGCCATGCCCTGGGAAGCAGTGTGCTATATAGGAGCAAGGGTGGCACGATCAGACCTAAGCTGGACTGACATGTAAATGGAAAGCCAGTCCATAATTGTCTTTCCCTGTCTGGCACCTACCATGCTGGAGCTAAACTCAGAAGAGTCTGCATCCTTAGGACCACACAGATCTATTGCCACTGCTACTGCAAGTCCTTGCAAAGAAGGCAGGGAAGAAGCAGGGCCATATTTCTCTCTCAAAATTATTTTTCCAAAAGAGCTGTCTGCAGCAAGAGAAGCCTGTTGCCTCTTCTTTGAGTCCGGGACAACAACTGATCCAGCCTCAGGAGACCGTGCTAAGTAAATTAAATTTAAAACAAATAAAACAAATCACAAGTTAGTTAAAAGACACATGAATGTGCCTGGAGAGACTCACTCATTACTGTAAACTTGCCATATTAATATATGACCTTGCTATAACAGTACATATCCCTTAGTGAATATCACATGAACTTGCACTGGTGATCATCCAATACACTCTGGATATATTGTGTGTGCTACAGCATGAAGAGTTAACTGGGCTAGATCCTAATAATGGCCCACTCCCGCATTTCTTTAAATAAATTAGAAAATATTCTAGCAATGTTCCACTATTGACATGTAACAAATTAAAAACACAAGCAATGAGGGGCAAAAAATCATATCCCTCTTTCATATATTTTTAACATAACCATCTTAGCTTAAAGTTATCATAAAAAAAGATAATGATAGGGAGAAACTCCTGTGCTGTCATGGTAGCTGATGTTTCTTTGGTTAAAAGAAAGAGCACTGTCCTGGATGTACATTGGAAAGCACTAAGATCTATACCTCATCAGACTGCAGGTTTGTCAAGAAAAGAGGGGGAAAAAAAGCCAAGATAAAAGAGTGGGGTACATGTATTATTCTTGGAAAGATTACTTGGTGTGACATAAGGTGTTAAATGATATGAACCAAAATGGCCAAATCCGGCCAGAGAGAAGGAACCTGAAATCAGTGGGTTTATTCATGTCTATAGTGGCAAGTTCATGCACGGTCAGGGTCCAAATTTTCACACTGATATTCTTGATGCTTCAGCTCGGTGCTACCTCGAGTAGGAAAGCAAAAAAGCCCTGAAAAAGCGTGCAGTTTATAACAGGGCTATCTCGCCTACCTTTCACCAGGGCCTTGCTGCTGGGGTGTTGTTATATAATAGCAGCAGCATTGATGACTTCTCCAGATTCATGTCTTTGAATGAAATACATGTCATACATATCACTGCAGCAAGGTTTGAATGATATGAGGACTGTGATAACCCAGTGCCCAATGCCTCTTCTATTAAGACAATGCAGACCATGCTGTGCGCTTGCTGCGATGCTGTCCATGCACTCTCGGAAACAATGGTCAGGTCTGTTACAGCCAGAAAAGCCCACCAAGACCAGCAGTGGCTAAATCACAGCAAAACAAAATAGATTCAGCATATATTTATCCAATTTTTGAAAATTTTCCTTTTTTCTCTTTTTTTTTTCTTTTCTCTCCTCGTTTCCTACTCATCTGCAGCCCATGCCTTTTCATCTTCCAGCCAGCTACAGAGATCCTCTGGGAAAGGGAATGCTTCCACAAACACAACACCTGCTTCCCTCTCCCCTGCAACAAATAAATACCCTCCAGCCCTTCAGATTGCTTTAGAATCACTAAGTATGGTTTAGACTTTAACCGGGTGATGTATTTTTAAAGGATTTCTTAGGTAAAGTTTGCACGAGCATGTGCATGCATGTGTGTTTGTGTGAATGCAACTGTTTCTGCCTGGTGCCCCAGACAAAGCCATGTCTGTGTCATTTGGTTAGCAGCTTCCCTGAAATGACTGTAATGCCCCTAAAGTGCTCAGGCATCATAAAATCCTTATATCACAAATGGAATGATTGCTGAGGAAGGAGCAAATTCTTGGGTGTGTGAAGGCCCTCCTTCTGGGCCTAATTCAGATGGATAGTCAAAACTACCAGACCTATTAATAATTTCAGATTGGGAAAAAAATTGTTTAGCTTCTATAATGATAGTCAAGTATCCCTCTGTATTACTTCTCTCATCAAGCGTTGCAGAGTGAAAACATTCCTAGTTTTGGTCTGTGTTTGCTAGCCTACTTTTTGACACTAATTTCCACTTATAATTCTCTTGCCCTAAGTTCTTCCACAATCCTTTCACAGGGACTCATCCATGAGGACACTTACTTGCATCTTTACTGCTTTTAAATTTCAGCTTTCCCTTTTACTCTGCTCTATTTCCATATGTCATTTCGCTTTTCTGCCTGTCTGGGAGTTGCTGTACCTAACTCTGTAAAGCATTATCTCTCCATCTCTCTAAAGTGTTTTGTGGTACTTTGTGTGAAGAATGGCATATAAAAATAAATTGTATTGCACTGTATTTTTGGACTGGCATCTAATCTTTACCGAGCTCATTCAGCCCATTTCTGAAAAACATTAGATCTTAAAGACTCTTCTGATCCAATGAATCTTGATGACTTTTCTGATCCTAGAAAAAGACTCCCTAATTTTCAAGTCATCTCCTGACACTAACACAGAGATAGGTAGTCAGGAGAGTTGCTTGAAAAATAGGGTTTGGCAGAAAAATATTCCTGGAACTCTTCCTCATCTATTGTGTGTCTTTACCTCACCTCTGCCCTCCACCCCACATTTTACTTGCAAATATCCACCAGGATGAGCGCTATGGGGGTGGGGGGAAGCAGGATGATGGTGTACTGCACTCGGAGTGAAACAATCCAACAGCTTGCTTATGCATCTATTTGGCTTAGGATGGAAAATTAGAACAGCTTTAATCTGCTAGCAGCATCAAGCAGGGAAGCACTCCCTGGAGTGAAAGCGTTAGGAGTATCACAGCAGGGGCTGATGAGAGGCAGCCTGCTGCGGTGTCACAGCAAGGCGGTTGCACTTGATGTACAGAAAGCTGGGGTGCTAAGGAGGACTCAGGTGACCTGATTGGGAAGTACATGGGGAGAAAGAACTACAGTATTTTTGTTGGAAATGCTTTCAAAGGCGCATTCCCATATTACTGTCTTTGCTTGCCCTTCCTCACCTCTTACACAGTGTCACAACAAAAATGTGATCTCCATCTTGCAAACTGCAATGCACGTGGGCCCTCCTACTCCACATGGTGCCCCATTGGTTATAGCCACGGCTGTGCCTGTTCAGAAGCTCTTTATATGAACTGTGCAGTGGTCAGGATTTGTCCTGAAATTAGAAAATTTACTGAGCAGCAGCCATACCTTTGCATTTGTTATGCAAAGCACAAATATGCTTGCTTTCTGCTAAATAATTCTATTCATAGGAATGAAAGAAGAAGCCCTGAGCTGCTAAGGAAAAAGGTATGGAATAGAGAGCTTCCTTGCTTTCTTTGAGACTCACTGAAATTTTCAGGACTCTCCAAATGGCTGGGCACTTGGGGAGAATGTTTAGCTTGTTGCTTTCTGTAAAAGTAGGCAATATGAGGAATATGACCTCCTGGAAGGTCCTCCTGCAGGACCTGCTTGTTGTATTTGTTCTTTGGCACACACAGAATGATCATGCATACTGGTCAGAGCCCCCTGGAAAGTATCCCTTCCCCCAACTGCAAACGTGCTTAATTTTGCCCTGGTTAGAAGCTTGGCTGCACTCTGTAGATGCACTCATGGACATAAAGGTAAATACAACACATGCTTTTACAAGGTGAGGGCCAGGACTTGTGGAGACAGAGAAATATTAAGATCTAACAAAAATGAGGAACTCTGAAGTTTGCTATATCAGTTATGCATTAGTTGAATATTGAAGAGCTAAGACCCAATAGCAAGAAGTAGTTATGTGTGTTTTTTTCATATCTCTATTAGGTGTTTTTTTTTACATATTTGGACAAACTGACTCATCTACAGTAGTAAAGCTTAGGCGTGAACCTTGGATGTAGTCCAAAGTTGTTTATCAACCACAAGATGGATTTTTCTATAGCCAGAATATATGATTTACTCTGCCTCATGTTCATACATAGTCTTCTCCAGTCCACTTAAAATTGGATTTCCAGAGCTTGAGCTCTGGCCCTTTGGGAATATTGGGATATTATCAAAGGTCAGAGTCCTGTCAGTCTGCATTGCTTTGCGTGGATGTGAAAAGCAGCTAGGACTTCAATCCTGAGTGCAAGTGTTTCCTAATCATTCTGTTTTCCTGTGAACATCAGACCTGGAAGCCAGCTTGCATGCAGACAGCGTGCAGCAACCCCCAGATACCTTGCCTAGTCTTACAAAGGACTTAAATACCCCCCTTCTTCTTGGAAGCTTTCCAAAATTCTGCTGATCCTTCTCAGTCTCTTTTCTCCTCACTTTATAACTGCTGACAGCTATTTCCTCCTCAGCTAGTTATTGAAAACTGAACCTGAAAATGCAAAGACTACCTGCTTCTAAAACCTCTTCTCTACAAAATGCACCTGCAAAGTCTCTGATGACAAATAGTAATGCATCATTCATAAAAATCTGAGGGTGACCTGGGAAGTGGGGAGTTTGCCATCTGCATGCTGGAAGTATGAAATGCTTTCTGATATTTGTATGTACCCAAGAGCATCAAACTAACATATGCATTGAAGAATGCATGTGCTTGGTTAAGTGGGGAATGTAGGTTATGCCACTTCCATCAAATAGTCCTGAGGTCTAGTTGCTTGAAAAGGCTAGAAAAAAGCTGCTGGAGTATAACAGCTATGGAGACTTTCTTCTTGCTTCTCAGTGGATATAGCATTGATTGGCTGGGCTTAGCATAAACCTGTGCAAAGTTAATTAAGTATATTTTACTGTGGAACTGTCAATAGCCATAGAAAAACATCTCTTGTATAAATGGACACAATGCAGGATAAGCTGTGTGCTATAGATTCAGGTTTAGCATGCTTAAAAATGGTTAAGAGCACTCAATGGCTGAAAGGCCTGTACAGCTTTTAGAAGTAAAGAGGTAAGCATGCTGGAGCAGGTGTGGTCCAAAGGACTGGAGTAGACTTGAAAGTGAAAACCAAAGCAGTTCTTCTTACAGTTTGTACAAATTAGATTGGGGAAAAAGCAGACAGCCCAAACTTGCCTGCTTCTAATCACTGGAAGGGTGATATGAGGAGAAACTGTGACTAGGCTAACACCTGGCAGTGTGATACCGGACCCAAGATTCAACATGTTTATGAATGCATTCAGAGATGCACTTCAGCATATCTCAGAGACACTGTCATTGTGCTTTCAATGAAATCTCTGCATCCCCATTCAAGTCATCAAAATAATGTCATTTGATAAAGATGTATTTTTTTAATATTTTGAGAGCACATGTGCAATATTTCTAGAGATTAATGACACAGAAGTCACAGTTCATCCTCTTCCCTGTGCTGGAGTGAGTAAATAATATTTTCACTAACACATAATATAAAATCATCCAGAACTGCAGAACATCATGGCTGCTTCATGTAGGGATTTTCTGACTAGTTTTAGCATTGTGGGGTAAACACAAAACACTGAAGTTCTTGCTTTGATTGTCTTCCAGTCTGTAAAGGGCCAGTGATAACTACTTTTTACTCCATTTCCAAGTATTTGTAAGTGCTGTCACTGGAGTTTTGCACCATAATGATATTAAATTAATATGCAATTAGTACAGTCAGGAAAAGGTTGGGTTTTGGGGTATTTGCACTGATATGATGACCTTACATGCTGGGGAGTTTTATAGCAATAGTAAACTTCTGCTTTAACTGAATCTTTATACAGCCTTCCCCTTCCCATCAGTTAATTTCACAGGGCTAAATTTTAAAGAGACTTCTCTCTGGCCAAGAGTCCATATATAATGTTCTAAACTCTCTTGCTAAAAATTCTTGCACTCCTGACAGATCAAAACAAAGTAATTGAGATTATAATTTATATGTTTATAAGAACTATGAACCATTTTTATCCTTTTGTATGCAATATCTTATCAATCTTATGAATCTTTTATATCATCTTTTATCGGTTCTGCGTTTACATGCTTATAAGTTTCATATTTTAAATTAATAAAGGTTGTAAAAACAACACATTAAGTGATATATCAAAAAGCAGCTAAGACTTTTTGTAAAAGTTAAAACCTTGTTAAATCTATCAGGCCCAATTCTTCAAATGTATTCTAAACCAAGCATCCAATGAAGCCAATAAGATGACTTGTATCCACCCTCAGAATCTGATCTTAATGCTCTGAAGTTGGTAGAAAGATTACCATTGACGTCAGTGAGCTTCACACTGTCATTGCTTGAGAGTAATAAATCCACCAGAGCAGATGTGTGTGAATCAGGAGACCAAGCATTTATAAGGACCTCTCCATCTGGTTCTCCATGGTAGATATTCCTTCATCTTGTCTCTTTTGCACAAGGAACATCAGTGGTATCCATGGTTGTCATGTACTTTATTTTATGATTCCTTAGTAGAGTGGCTCACATGCTGAAGCCAGACTGAAATCAAACACGTGTGTTTGACTTTGCTCAGCAATGTGATAGCATGAATCCTCAATCAGGCATCACCTTCAAAAATGTTATTGAGTAATTAATCTATAATTCACAGTGCAACTGGCAAGCAAATAGGTTTAGCAAAGGAGTTTGCAGTTACATGTCCAGAAAACAGTGAATGATTTATTATTTTACTTATAGCTGAAAGTAAATTATCTTTGACCTGATGATACATTACATAGTTGGAACAGGAGATGCTTTTGAACTAGAACAAAGCTTCTTATCATTTTCATCCAGTCAACAGCTCAAACTTATATCAGAAAATAATTAAAGAAATACTGAAGGCTGCAGCCAATTTGGTTGAGGATGGACCAGTACTGAATGATTTATTATTGGCTAAGGTACTGTTATCTCTTGATCTATTGTTATTGTTATTATTATTGACTTTATGCTTTGAAAGGAGCAAAAATGTAACTTTAGCTCCAGAAGTCTAGAGTGGAAGCCAACCATCTGATCAGTATCACAAAATCCCTCATTGGTTAAGGTGATTGGGAAGGCCACAATGAAACAATTTTCACAGTTTCTAGGCCTATCTGATTGATTTCTGTGATTCTTTCAGTCGTCTCTAGACCTGTCTGTGGTACAGAGAGCATTGTTTGCCTATTGGATTAAGTGAATAGAAAAGGGCTGTACGTATATAGTGATTATCACTGTCTGAGAGGACATAAGTCCATGAGCTACTGTGAACCTACTTCTTCCATATCTGTCCATACACTATTTACTCTTAATGTTTAAATAGTAAGTGTGATTATGTGAAGAAATCTTTAATTTGAAAATCAACTCAATAATTTTTAAATTAGCTTTTGTTTACTAGTCTTCAGTAGATCAGATTTTTTTTCCAAGCTGCTATGAAAGAAAGAGTAGATTTCCCACGTATGTGTACAGATGCTAGGAACTACTGTAACATCTACACATGTGTCAGGGTCATTAACATTGCTATAATTAGCTCCAGCGACAACAACTCCCTCCCGTTCTGCCTCTCCGCCGAGTCCAAGCTTCTCTGGCATTCTTGACCTTCCTCTTCTGTCCCTGCCTGAGGTTTTATATCATTTAATGTGTGTATGTGACCATATTTTGCGCGGTGATTGTGTTCATGTTTCCCAGTATATAGAATGGTTGACAAGGGGATGTTCCTCTGGAAGCCATTCCTTTAATTTGTATTGAGTGCTCTTGGAGCTAAGCCCTTGTGACAATATTATACAGGATTCCTTTATTTTTGATCAGCAGGTTCCTTTACGTTCTTTGCCACCTGCTCTCAGTACCAAAAGAGCTAGCAGAGACACAGTGTGTGAACAGGCTGAAGTCCTGAAAATGCTACCCAAGCAACCCACTTCCTTATGATAAGGGAATCACTGCGGTTTGTGTGTATTTGCACACAACACTGGAGTCTGAGGTATTTAATTTGGGAATTTAAGTGATTATTTACACATAACATTTACACTGGGTGCCGCATGAAATATGAGATAGTGCCAATCTTATCCAGAGTAACTGTAGAAAGCAAGTTAAGAGGTTATCTGGATCACAGGAAGATATGTAAGGAGCCACAGTTAATCAGTAGCTGGAGAGGTAAATATTCCCTGTATTTACTTTAGCCTTCCATAGTGTTATATTGATCCACTTTTTATTTTGCATTTGTTGTTCTAAAAGTTGTGGGTGTATTCCATTTTTTCTCACTTTATTAGCAATTATATAGAGTTGGTCCCTACGCTACAATTCATTTTTATAAGATTTTTCTCGTTTTAGTAAATACTCAGTACCAAATAGGGAAATAGTAAATTCACCAAACCTCTCCAGCAGTCATTTACAATCATCGTGGTTTCCATATTTGCTTGACATCAGCACAGTAGAAACAGCCATGAAAGCAGAACTAACTTATAGACAAAGTAAGTTCAATCAGCTGACTGTTCAAAGTGGATCTGGTGTCTCTGAGAAATTCAGGGAAGAAGAAGAACAGAAGCAAAGAGTTTTTTCGTGTCCGTCTTTGCTCATCTGTGGTTTTTCTATGTAGGCTACATATTGCACAACCTGCTTTCCTGACAGAAAAAAGGGAGGGTTCATTTTGATGAGGAGGACCTTGCTGCACTTACTGGGTGAGTATGCACCACTAAGACACACTAATGACCACTAAGAAAACCCAGCCAGTGATAAGAGTCCCAAAAAAGTTTTAATTTACATGAGCTGGTGGCCTCCAGAAAGGGCCCTCTAGTCAATACCATTGATGCAAACTCCTTTACTGCTCAAAGTTCAGGAACCTTTTTCAGCCTGTTTGTGTGACTTGCGATGTTGCAGAAAAGAAACAGTTATTTGGCAATCATCAATTGGATTTCATTTCACAACCTATATATCCCAGCACAAATAGTCAAAACCAAGAAATCCATTAGGAATTGATGGCCTGACTCTGGCCAAGACAGAGCTTGACTGCTCAACTGACAACATTTATCATGAGTTCTTTGCAAAAATCATACGAGATTTCCTAACAGGTGTCCACTTCACACAGGTCATCACCACTGTGGCCTGTGTCAAAATTCATTATACAGTAGCTGAAAACTATACATACGTGTTGCCAGCTACCTCCTTTTGCAATGTATGGTGGAATGCAGTTAAGCAGGAGGCACAAAGTTTATATCTGAGCTTTCCTCTGGATCTGAATCTCTCCCCCAGGTTGGAATGAGATGGCAGTATTGAATGCAGAGTTCTCTTTCCAGGCTATCTTCAATTTTGATACAAAGAAGGGAAAAAGAGTACCATGAGCATAAAGTTTAAATAAAAAACCAACACATTTTATTATTGTTTAGTGGCCACTTTTAAACAAAACATAACTATCTAGAATTTCACTCTCTCTTCCTGAATTTTGTTCCAGTCTTGTCAGGCTAGGCTGTTTTGATGTGTAATGAGTCTCTTATCTGACATTTTCTATTGTCCCTAGTGGTTGTAAAATTATTACTCCTGAGAAAACAAAGTTTACATGTTGATAAGTGTGAAGGGAAGAATAGGGCTGTGATGAGAAACTGCAGCTACTCTTCTCGCTTCCCTCTCATGCTCTGTCTCTCTCTGTAACAGGAATAATTCACATGCTTGCAATTTAGAGAAAAGTTTCTAAGTCCTCTATTTGGGAACATATTTCAGTTTCTCCTGGGAGCAGAAAGCAGTTTGCTGCGCAATGCTTCATATTCTCACAGTGACTGATTTTCTGCTTCCTTCTCTTGGGGTAGAATCAATGACGGTGGGGTAGGCTCCAAAAAATGTATTGGAATAGAAAAAAAAGACAAAAAGAGTTGAACTCATGTAATAGTTGTGATATCATTTTACTGGTTTCCCTCTCCCCAGGGCATATGTCAGTTGTTGATTTTGTGCTTGGAGCCCCAAAGCCAGGATCTGAACAGGCTTTTTGCATCACACTATCAAAAAAGGCACCCCAAAGACAGCTGTCCCTGATGAGAGTAACCACTGAAATGATACTTGCAAATAGGGTGATGGAAATCTCTAAAGACTACTGGGATCACAGTCACCCTGAGACAGGGAAAAAGATTCTGAGAACTGGGAGAAAATATGTGAATCATTTACACGCAACATAATCCAAAAATATTTTTAAAATAATACTGGAAATCATCCTTATTTCACTGAGCAGCAGCTTAAAAACTGGATGGTTTAAAATGGCTTAGCTTAAAATAAGCATGTAAACAGTGCTTAGGATCTCAAGAAAGGAACATTAATTCATTTGCTTCAGGTTCTTAATGCACACGTGTTTGCTTTGCACCGCCTATGCAAGGAAATTATCTGCTAAATTAACAATACTTGCTCTGTCAAATCCAGTTTTCACATCTTAACTTTTAGTGATGCTCTTTCCCACTCAGCATCAGATCTGCACCAGCTCCTATCATCGCAGTAGACAAGGAAATATGTTTTGGAGTACACCATGACATTCAAAAGATTTGGACTTTCTCAGACCAATAATACTCCCAAGTCAAAGTCTCCTCTTACCAACCACCCCACATTAAAATCAGACATCTACACCTTTGAGAGATTCAGCTGTCTCTAATTATCACTACCATGTGGAAGAAGAGAAACACCTATGAAAATTTAGAGATAGAACAAAATACTTCTTACAAGTGCTGAATTTTAAGGAAAAGTTATTTTTGGTGATTTGTAAATTTCTGAGTACCACCAAAAATATCAGTTTCTATACATTTATTCTCATGGTATATCATTTTCCATTATTCTACCTCAGAGGTCTTGTTTTTGCTTTCCTTTTTAAAAACGTCTCAGACTGAGTATTATTTTGGAATATAACATTATCAGCAGGTCTACCCAAACAGCTTAATGTATCTCCTACCAGAGAACATGGCATTTAACACTAACTCATTTTGGAAATTCAAGTTGTCCACTTGAAAACAAAAGAAGTAAAAAAAAAATTCCCAGAGAAGCACTATATTGCAGGTATGTTTCTGGAAAGCTTACAGGACATATATTTCTACTGTCTATAGTGAGAAGCTTATCTGCTTCCCCATATCCTTATTACCTCATATGGCCATAGCATTATAAAGGATATAGGTTCAGTGCTACCACACAAATGGGGTCCAACCTGAAGTGCGAGGACAGTGACACGCTGCCCGTTCCCCTGCTGGAGGCATCTCTATGCTGTGCATTTTCTTCTGTCCTGGAAAGAAATATTTTGTTATCTATACATAGAGCAGGCAGACCCATTCATTTTGAATAGCTATAGTTCCTCAGCACAGGTGTGCAAAAAAGGAAGAGAAGAACCCCAAATAGCATCTTCTCTGAGAGCACGCAGATTTTGATGTTACTATAGCATTCTGTATCAACGCTGCTGTACAAAATGGCAGCGGCTGACAGGCTGTGGCTTCCCAGAAAGGTGAAGGGGTACTTCCTCGAAAATAAATAACTGCTGTGGAGCAATGAATCCTGCAGTGCTGGCTCCCAAAATGTTGTCTCAGGGTGGGCTGAGGTGGCAAGGCCTATTGTGGTGGAAGCCAGCAGCGCTGGTCAGGCTTGGGGTCCTCTATACAGGGAGAGAGAGGAGACGCTTAGCTGGAATAGCATCACATTAAGTGCTGCACTGAAGTCTTGCAGCCTGATACTTTGGTTAAAGCAATATATTTCCCCTGCTCCAGCTCCTGGGCAAAGTAAATGAACAAAGTAGTACTAGCTGATTACTTAATGTTTCAAGCATCTTCCCACCTCATACTTTTTTTTTTAAGCAAAACTCTGAAACAACCAGTAATTGCATTAAACTCTTATCCTCTTCTTGAGAGAATGAAAAGTGCAAGGGGCAGGGGAGAGAAGGATGACAATGCTTTCAGGTTTGTTTGTGTTTTTGTTAAGCATATGGGTCTGTTTCCAAGCTTTAGACCAGCTGCTGGTTCAAAGTGGAAAATGGCCCAAATTTCACCAGTTCAATCTTAAAATGAGCCTGAAATTAATAGGTCTGTGACGCTGATGAAGCATTACAGACTTTTATTGGGCAGAATATGAACTGCTTTTATTTCCTGCTGCTGTGTGTGCTTTCATCCCTGTTTAGGGTGCAGCTCTCAATGTGAAAATTTGAATTGGGTAGATTTAGCTAAAAATTATGACAGGAGATTTTAAATTTCAGACCAAAACACACCAGAGCAAAATATTTCAGCCATATTACCCACACAGTCATTTTGTCTTTGCTTGAGGAATACCAATGAAAAGGTGAAACTGCACTTGTGTAAAAAAAATTAGAACAGAATTTGGCCCTACTTCTTGGAAAATCTGCCCTTAATTTAGCCCAGAATAAGGATGCCTCCTTTCTAAATGGATGCGTTACGGCAAATTTGCTAGTGTGAGAAGAAGCTTGTATAACATTTTCACTACCGGGCTATATATTCTCTGCTGAAAAATCTCACAGTGCCTCCTTAAGTGCAAACAGAGGTAGCCAGCAGACAGTGTACAACATGTGTAACTCTGGGCACTGAGAACTTTGTGAGTCTGCCAAAAACTCATCTCATTAGTGCGCTTTGCAGCTGTAGAACAACCGTTTGGCTGAGATGATGTAGACTGAATATAAAACCATGTCCTGGAGGTGAAAGGCCCAGTTCAGGGAATAAGCTGGAACACCATGCACCAGAATGATGTTCTAGGAATTCCCCGGTCAGGGTAAGAAAATTCATCTGCACATCTTGATACCCAGCTTTGACAGGAAAAGGTATATTCTCTGCAGTGAGATCTCTCTTTGCAGCTAGCTCAATCCTGAAACTGTAAGGCTGGAGCAGTACATCTTTTACACATAACATTCACAGACCTGATATACTTGCGTCAGGAAGGAAATTAAGACAGCTGCCTGTCCCGTAGGAGCACAAATTAAATGCTGAAGCCCAATACATTTATGCAATGTTTTATACACCTCCGAAACACAAAAGCTGTCAAGTCACAATTTTGGTGGTTTTTGAATTGTTTCTTATACACTGTCAGGGTTTCATGCACTGTTCTTTACATTTAAAGAAAGCAACACAGACTGATTTCTGACATGCACCCTCGTATCACATCTATCAGTGCAGTACAGTGAGTGTTAAATGAATGTCACCACAGAGCCTCTCTCTCTCTCTCTCTCTCAAGTTTTAAATTTCCCTTGCTAGTGTAAAACTTAATGAAAGCCCTGGAGTATACAATAGCATTTTGAAAACAGGAATTTGTGACTGCTGTGAATCATCACTCACAGCAGGGACCCAGAAATGTGAATTGTGGGAGGAACAAGCTCAGTCCCCCTCTCTTTTTTACTGGGAATTTATTACAGGCGTGTCATTATTTACAATGCACCATTCACATCCTCTAAAGAGCCAATAAACTGGCTGCTGAATATGCATTTTGCTCTGTGGTGAACACAGATGTTTCCAGCTAATATCCATTTCATTTAATTTCTTTTCTTTAAAAAAAAAAAAATCTATCTTGCTATTTCTGTAGCAGCTGGGTAACTATTTGCCAGTCTTTGGTTTGGGAATCACTCCTCATATTTATTATAGTTGGTGCCATTTGTGTTGCTAAAAGTGAAGGTCTGTCCATATTACCATTCTCTGACTGTATTTGCAAGGGTACCAAATGCAGTTGCTAAAATTCTCTCGGAGTTTAAAGAAAAGGCCTCTTGAGGTTTCAGCACAGGTTCAAATTCCGCTAATGATATGTGGCAAAATAATGTCAGATGTTTTTATGTTACGAGAGTACATCAGAAATCACTGGTGTTTGAGCGGGGGGTTGTTTTTGCATTCCTGCAAGTAAAATATATTGTTGATTCACAACTGACAGGTTAGTGGTCATTAATTTGCAGTCCTTTCATATATTAGTAAGAGAATGCATAGGGAATGATGGTGAACTGCAGAAGGTTTGGAAGTTCAACTCAGATAATCATTCCCAAGCTTAGATACTTATCTCTGCTAGCAATGTCCCCTGGGAATGCAAAAATGGTCTGCCATGTCTGTGAAAAAAGACTCTCCTGAGATTTCAGTTTCCTGCATCTTGTCTGCCTGGAATCTGAAAGTTCAAAGGTAACTAATAAATACATTTCTTATTATCATCATTATTATTATTCATAGTCCAATAGCAATTTTTTAAACCTTCAGAAGAATTTTGTTTTCATACAGTTTGAATATTGGATAATGGCTGAGGAGGTGGCGAAGAGGGGTTCACATTTTATCCAAATCAGATTGTTCAAACTAGATTGCTATTCTATAAATTCCTCCCTTCCTTGTAGTGTGGAATGTAATGTTATTGGGAATCACCAGATGGCTGGTTACAGATGGTGTTATACATTGTATCTTCAATTAGCTCTTGAAGAAGTGCTTATTGTTAGCTGTGGTGCAGTTCTTCCTAGACATGAAAATACTACCACTAAGACCTGCCCTGCCTGAACCTCTCCGACTAGCAACGTGTTTTAGATGTGGAGATGCTAGAAGGAATTTTCAAAAGTGTTCCCATGAGGAAGCCTTGGAGACCTAATGTGAGTGGAAGCCCTGTAGGTGAGCAGCTCCCTGAATTTTTACCTGTTACATGCATATTACATCCAATCAATGAAAGAAAACATTATTTGGGTCTAGGCAGTCAAAAACGGAAGCGGGCTGAACCATACAAAAGCATAAGGGAAAGAGTATAGCAACTGCTATAAGGTGACAAAGTACATTAGGCTTTACTCTCCCCAGCCCAGTCTTCCCCCTCCACCTCTGTTGCACGATCATCACTGTCCTCTGGTAGAAGCTCTGAATAGGTCACCTCTGTGTGGTTGGGGAATGAACAGGAAGACCTGAAGACTTCAAGCAGTATGTTCACATTTCTCACTTGCAGGAAGGACATCCAAATAAATTAAAATGAAGCAATTCTGCTCAGAACAGCATCAGCTAACATGCTTGCAGATGCTCTCAGTGTGTCAAAGAAAGGAACCTGCAGCCTACATTGTACTGATAGGAAGATCTGACTGGAGTGTAAATGGCAAATCTGTCCTTGTAATGAGCTGGCACCAGTTTTTTGTAGAACCTGAATGTCACCTCTTTCAGGGGACCTTCCACTCATAAAAAACCATACCAGGAATTTCCTGGCATTCCTGTGTAGGTTCTTGTAGGCAAGAGGTATGTGTGGAGGGGACCTGAGTTAACTATTTATATTGGACATTAGTTCTCACCTCCTTTATGCATGGTAAAACTGTCAACCCCTGCAGCTGCAGAATGGTTGCAAGGTGCAGATCAGTGAAGAAGATGGTCTTTTGCATCTCGAAAAAAAGCATGCAATATGTATCAAACTAATAGTTATTTTTCAGTGAAGAATTATGAATAACAGAAAATGCATTTGCTTTTTTATCAGAGTACAAAATAAACAAATAATGAGGGTTATCGCAAAGCCTCAACAAAAGTCAGTTCCCCATGTAAATAAAGGGTAGGAATTCCTCGTCACTAAGAACTGGATGAGCCATTAGTGTTTGCCGACATCTGAGAGTAGGAGAAAGGCAGATGTGAAACTCGGGCTCCTGTGCCGCAGTAAATGCTGCGTGAGCAGGTATCTGCGTCTGTGTGGAGGTGCCTTGCGTGAGTGGGCCTTGGCTCCCTCTCACACGCTGAGGTGACAAAGTATATCAGGTCCTTCAAAGCTGTTAATGTCTACTGGGTCTTTTTAAAACAGTTTTAAAAAGTGCTTAATTATGGCCTTTAATAACAGTAAATAACCAGGTATAGAAATTAAATATTATCCATGCAGAACAAGCCCTAAATATGTATTTAAATAATAATAAAAGTTTTACAAGTCCCTTGATGCTTATATAATATACAGCTTCAACAGCTTCAGTCGGCTTGGAGGCCCATCAGGACAGTGTAACATGTTTCCAGGGCTGTCAGACCTCCCCCACGCGCGTGCTGGCAGAAACCCTTTCTACTCCTCGCTGAAAAACTTTATGTTCTTAAAAGGTGAGGAACAGAAATAGAGTTAGGCCCTGTCTCTGTTTTAGACGATCATTAAGCACTCTCTTGAAATAAAGCAGGTATTTAAATCCTACTGGCTTTCCAGAAACCTGAACATATGGCTCACTGCTGTCCTGAACGGATTGGAAATGACTGAAATATGTACCTGAATCGGGGCTCTGTAACATCAGTCAGGATATGCCTTTAAACTCACGTCGATCTTTCACTGAGTTAATGAGAGACAGCACCCGTCTTTCACCTCCTTGTGTCCAGGCAGTAAATAATTTTGCATTCGGCAGCGGTGGTAACTCAAGGCAGAAGGGAAAGGGTTAATACGCATGCCCTCCTCCAACCAGCGAGGTCTGGCCCCAGCACCAGCTTTCCCATAGGATTGCGACTGTGGGGAAAAGTGGGATTTGTGGAGGCACGCGTGGCTCCCGGGCCAGCAGGAGGCGGCCATCTTAGGTGTCCGCCTCCCTCCTGCCTGCCCGCTCCTCCGACATGTCCCCGCCGCGGCGCCGGCAGCAGGGAGCGTGCTGCCTGCCGGCGCGCTTTGCCAGGGCAATCTTGTGCGCGCAGCAGCACTTACCGGGTTTAGCTGGTATCTCCCCAGTGGGAGGGCACGCAGGGCAGCCTGTCGTGTTCCCAGGGGCCGTGGCTCGGAGGGAGCTGGTGGAGCCTGCTGCCGCTGAACCACCTGGGGCGTGCCGGGGGCGGCAGGACAGGGCCGCCACGGCCCTCGACGACGCTTCAGCGTCCATGGTGTGGGGAAGAGCTCCAGGTGGTGCTTTGGGGAAGGAAAATGTGACTGATGGCTGGGTGGAAACTCCAAAATCTATATAGCTAGCAGCTTGTAAAGCTGCTGGGGAAAGAAGTGCGGGGAGCCGCTCTCCCTTTCCTTTCCCTCGTCCTACGGGGAGAGGGACTAGGAGGCCCCAGAGCGACGCGCAGGGCTGTAAATCCAATTCCTGCACTGAAAAAGGTGTGCTGCACTTCCCTTCTCTGTGTCCTCCTTCCCATTTTTCACTCTGCTCCCGTGGACTTCTGGGTGCTCTGCTCAGTCCTTACAAGAGTGACCTTCTTCAGGGCTTTTCCTCTCTTAGACTTTATATCTGAATTTAGCCCTAGCTGTACAGTCAGACTTCCTATATTCAGAAAGAAAGCTGTGATTTGGGGGAGTCTGTGATTTTGCTTTCAAGCCCGCAAACATTTCCATGCTTTTCTCATGGTCATACTTGATCATTTCATACCTTCTTCTCTTCTAATCTTTTTTTCTCCAGCAGCCGTCTTCATCTCAAATGTACCATTTTCTTTTTTCCTCTCTGCGGTATTCCTAACCAAGACTGCCATAAGGACACAGGCAGAACAGGAGACAACTTAAGACAGCAGAATTTGAGGGGTGCAACAAAATCAGGCTGGTAGCAGTGGCTAATACAAAAAAAAAGGGGTGAGACACAATGTGGCAAATCTTTTCATTTGATTAAGTCAGGAAAAGCTTTGTAGGCTACCCATTGTATAACCCCATGCTCAACCCCGTTCTTCTTGGTGGCATATATTTTGCCTGATTTCTATCCCTTTTTGCTGCTTTGCTTTTCTTCACAGCCCTGCCCTGCACAAAGCCTCCATCCCTCTCTCCTGTGCTAAACATATATTAAGGTGGGACAGACAAAACTAGCACTAGGGAAGCAAGTTATGGTAATGCAAGTTACTGTATTTGTTTTACTTTTGCAAGGCTGTCATACTTTGCCTCTATTTTTACTCTGTCACTGATCTGAGTAGAAATTATAAAGTTGATAAAACTGTTCCTTTTAAACAATTGCCTAAAGGCATTATCCAAGCCCACTGAAATCAATGAACTTCCTTTAACTTCAGTGGACTTTGGAATAGTTTCTAAATGCATATTCATATAGCAGACATCTGTTCTTTCAGGTAGATAATATACATTTCACGATCTTTCTTGAGTACTTTTCAACCCAAAACAATGAAAGAGAACAAAAAAATTTAAATAAGATTAAGGTTAGTTGCGCTGCACTTTGAGTACCACCCTGTAATCGAGAGAGTGATATCTGTGCTACAGGCACAGTATGGGACATTTCCTTTCCTTCGTTTAATGGGCGGAGGGGGAGGGGGGGGGAGAAGGATTGATTCAACACCAGTTTTAAGTCTGAATTTCATGTTCTCTTTATTTGCTCTCCAATCTTCTCTTAGTTTACCTGAATGCATTTATATGAGATGTACATGTATACAGGGCTTATGTGGTATGTATACCACAGTGGAAGATCACATTGCACTTTTCATTTCTCAGCCTGTCAGTGGATGAAATAAAAATTAAAATACATAGGCATTCTCTTCAAAGGAAAAAGCTGTTTTTCTCCATAGATCTTCATTACATCACATTGGATTATATTGTTCTATATAATTAGAGAGTGCCAACACCACTTCCTACGAATGAGCCCTGGCTCATTTCATTCCCTGGGGCTGGTAATGTTTAATAAGTCCAAAGCACACAGTTTAACCAGTACCCTCCAGCTTGTGAACTGTAGTATTGTCCATAATTTATAAAAAAGGGTAGGAAAATTTGTGTGCGGGGGGTGTGTATGCATGTGTGTTGTGTATGCCACAGCAGGAGTATGTTCCATATAGACAGAGGTCGTCCAGCTCAATACACTGGGGCTGCACTTATCTCAGTGTCTCTCTGAAGCAGAACCAGGCTCAAACCCTAATTAAACCCAGGGTGTGAATCCCTGGAGGGCAGTGATAGAAGGGTCTGTGTACTAATCCAGCTCATGCTGACTAACAGCAGCACTGCACAATCACTGCTGTATGAATATATTCTCCTGGCAGCTACATGCAAACAGCAGTCTTTGCGATTCTGATGACTTTTCATTTTTATGACACTGTGTTTTAGCTTCAGGTGCGAGTGTAAGACTCCCAGTTAAGTGGCTGTTCTGATTATTTTAAGTAGTCACTAATCAAAATGCTGAGCAGAGATGGGGAAGAAGGGGGAAAGGGATGTAAGAGATGTAAAGGAATGTGTGAGGGTTAGAGGGGGAGGGAGGAGGGCTTTGCATCTGATTTTCCTAAGCAGAGCAATTTTTTCAGTGAGGAAGGTGAGCCTTTCAGTACTTGGCCCCTGTCTGCTGCAAGTACTTTAACTTCTCAGCAACCCAAATGATGGTTATAGGGAAGGGGCAATGACTGGAAGGTTTCTAGCAGCAACAGCAGAAGCAACAGCAGAAGAATACATTGTGAAAAATCAGTTTTAATAAAGCCCCAGCATTGACCTTGGGAACATAAGTATTTATATTATTGACTTCTGTATGAGGTTATTTGTTAAAAAGGGGGGGGGGGAGAAGAAGACAGAAAGAAAAGAAAGTCTTTCTGCTCTTGTCTTGAGACCTGAGGAAAAAATAACTAAAATTAGAGAAACTGGAGATATAAACGCAGTGAGTAGAATAAAGCAAAATACCTCTGGGGTGTTCATCTGCCATAGTAGTCATTTCATATCTCATCTGTTATATGAATGTGATAGCTCCTTCCCTTTTTGATAGGATCATTATGTAGACTCTACAGATTCAATTCCATTTACAAGTCAATGGTGTGAGATTTTATGACAATTCTTTTTCCTGGGTTGATTCTGGATGATCTTCCTCTACCAAAAAAAAGAGAAAAAAAATAAGGAAAAAGGGACAGTATCAGTTTGGTGCTCACACGTGAATGTTCTGGACGCACTGGACATTTCTGTGACAGATCTAATACTGCTGTCCTATTGTGAATATGCCCGGATGTTCTTAAGCCTCAGCAATAGAGCTGCCTACATTTAAGGGCATATATGCTGAAAGAAGATCAGTTGCTGTTGCTGCTGTGTGAAGGAATCAGCTGCTCTGGGGCGAAAGGGGAGCTGGTTTCAGCAGAAATTGTAGGTCATGCCATCATACGGATGACTTGCTTGTCATCACTCCCAGCCATGCTCATACTGCCTCATTCCCTTGCTCCTTCCCTCAGCCCTCTCCAAAGCCAACTATGTCCTAGACCGGAGAGCTCATTGAATGGTTGTGGCCATAGCTCTGAGCTCCTTAGAGAAAGGAATTTTCTTCTCCTCTGTGTTTGTGCCATGCCTAGCACAGTTGGTCTTGGTCTCGATTTAGGCTAATACACGTGTGTATGGAAAACATTCATTATGGAGAGTGTGTGTATAAGTGTATGGTGCCCATATACTCATGTTCTGTTGAATGGGTTTTAATTTTGTCTTTTTTTACTGTGAATAGGAGTTTCTTAGAAGGTATGGGTTATATACTTTCCAAATAAATGACAAAATAATGACCCTTCCCCCCCGACCTATGCTATATAGCTTGTAGAGCTGGACTAGTGAAGGATTGTGACAGTGACCATTGTCAATATAGACACATGCTCTCTGTAAAGCTCCCTCTGCTTAGGGTGCCATTTCTCTGTGTTTATAGTCAAACTCCTTTCTATCACAAGCAGCATCCACTGTAGCAATCCCCTTTCAGTGCCAACAGCAAGATCAGAAGCAAATACCAACTTCTCAAACTCATGAGGAGCAGAAAAATAAAATTTTCTCATCTGTGGGATAATGACCAGTCAGGAAAAAAACCCTCTTGGTGTCCTTTCTGTTTGTACAGATATCCCACAGAAAGTAAAGGGAGTGAGGACACAGCCTTCCCAATTTTCTGTGACAATGCTGGTGTGAAGTGAGACCCTGCTGCTTTCTGCAAGTGATTTTTTGTTAGGGTGTGTTTTCATGTTATGAAAGATAACTTCTGCGGAAATGTTTTTACTGATTTAGGGTAGGTTCTGACTTTGCCTAATACATCTGACTCCATGAAAAGCCCCCTGGAAAAGGGACTGTTTTTCTTTCCCTCCTTCAGCCACCTCTCCTACATGCATGCTGCTACTCAAAGCTCAGTGGTTACAGCACAGCCTCATGGATTCACACTCCTGTCACTGAGCAGACTACACTACATATCCCCATCCTGCAGAGGAGGCTTGGCTGGGGGGGTGTTCATCACTAAAAAAAAAAAAATCTGGTTTTCTAACCCATGGTTAAAGCATTTGGTAAGATAAAAAGAGACCTGGGTACTTGTCCCCATGTTAATTAATCCTTTCAGAATAACCAGATAACCATTTCCTACTGGTTCCTGGCTCAGCATGTCAGCTTGTGACAAACCACTCTCAGGCAGCTAACTTTCTCATTTGCAAGGGAAGCCTAGATGCATAACTTAGGGCTGAGGATTCTGCTTTGCTCACAAGGTGCCTAAAGGTGAGGCTGCACAATGCTCAGCATTAGTCAGTGGTGGATTAACCCTAGGTATCTCCACTTGCCCACAAAAAATTACAAGGATGCCAAAGCTGAGATTCCAGTAAAACCCCACAGACTTTTGATGTATCTGGAGGGGGCTTAAACCCTTTACCATGCTTCCCCCAAACTATGCTGATAGCCACATATCCTCCAGGACCCATTGCATGCCAAAACACCTCATGCCCTGATGAGATACAATAGCATGAAAGTGAATCTAGCAGCTGCTATCGATTAGGCCAAGTCATTACTTCCATAGGTATTCCCATGTGGATTTATCAGACATTTGTGCCACATATAATCTTGGTCCTCCTGGGTTCAGGGCTGCCCGGGACACACATTTTACTCCAGCTTCTTCCCAGCCTCAAATCCCAGTGGACCTCCAGTCAGGCACCATTCACATGTGCGGCTGTCCCTGGAGCTGCAGGCAAAGGGAAGGATAACGGCGCCTGGGGTCAGCTCCCTCTGCCTCTGACAGGTTTCTGGACCATTTGAACTTGCTTTCTTTTCCATGGCAAAAATCCAAACAGATGAACTACCCTGTCATTTGTAATGCTCTTTGGTGAAGCAAAGTTGCTTCATAAATCTAAGATATGATAGCTGTATTATTTACTAATAGGAAGCCCTTTCCCCCTCCAAATTAAAGTATGCCAGAAAACCAAGAACTGCTTGAGAAAACAAGTGACAGCAAGAAACCTCCCAGGCCACAGACACCTTTAGGGATATTTGTGAAGCAAATCTGGCTGTGCTGGCTCTGCATAGAAGGTAAGTACTTTAGTTTGTTCTTTGATTAGTAATGGACATGGCTGTGTCCCCTGAAAGGCTTTCCGTACTGTTGGAGCTTGTTGATCTACTGTTGTGATCTGTTAGGGAAGGCCTAGGCAGTTGGTGACTCTGCCTGCACAGCACCCATCTCTTGAGTCTTACTTTTCAGTCCTAACAAGTACAATGAATTCAGTGCAATCAGTCCAAAGGAGATGTTTCTATCTTTCCTTTTAGCATAGATTATATGCTATAACATGACATTTTAAGTCATCAACACTTTAGCTTAAATAATTGTGTTTTACAGTGGGAAGGTTTTGTTTTACCTCAGTCAATTAATAACAACCAATGCTGCGTTTTAATAAGCGTAATGAGAAATGCTTGTTTGATTTTTTTAAAGTCACATGCCAGGCTAAAAGATAGAGCAGGCTATTCTTTTTGACTGGTGCATGAGGTCAGTGGCAAGCCAGTATTGCTCAAGGGTGGTGTCTGTCAGCTTAGCTTCCAGACTGTGCCCTAAATGGTTGAAAATGTTACAGAAACCCAAAAGCTACAGGAAATTATATTCTCAACTGATGTGTTTATCTTCAATAGGGACAAAAGGACAGTTGGAGTATGATTATATATAAGGGAAATCTCTCTTCTCTTACACACTCATTTTTGCATTAGATATTTGTATCAAATTTAGCTCTTTCTTGCACTTGACATCCTTGGGTGAAACCAGTGTATCTGCGCTGCCCCAGCTTCAAGGGCAGCAAAAGAAAATATTCACCCATGTAAATACATACGTCTCAGTTGTCTGCAAGGTCCACTTTTGTCTGCAGGTCCATGTTGCCCAAACAGCCCAAGAAAGGCTTCTCTATCTCTGCAGCTTGCCAGCACATAGGCAGAATAAGGATACTGATACAGCTCTAGAAGGACCGTTACATATTTCTCTACAAGTCTTCCACAGATCAGCCCCTTTGCAGGTCGGAGGGAAAGTGATGGCTTACTGATTGCCTGGCTCTTCAGTGCATGAGCCGTGTGCAGCAGTTGCAGACAGGGGGATGTGAGTCAGCCCAGGCCAGGGTGACCCATCCCAGTCTGGTCCTTCAGGGAGACCTGCAGTAGCCAGGGTGTCCAATGGTCATCGAATGTGCTATCATCACTTGCAGCGTGAGCCTAATGCCTACGGCATGGCTGAGAGAGGAACATGTGTCTGGAGGACTCCTAGGGAGGAGCGGGAACAACGCTGTTTTCCTAAATTATATTCAAAACCGATTCATAAAATTATTGGAGGTGTAATCCCTTGGTGTAGGAAACCACTTAAGTATGTGCTTCAGTCTATCCTTATATAGGAAAGCAGTTTAAACACTTCTAGTTAGGCAAGTACTTATGTTCCTTTTTCCTCAGTAGAGTTCCTTTCCTGAATTAAGGCTTTTAAGCCAGAGTGGTATGTTCACAACATGTGCAGTTCTGCCTGCTTTTGTGAATATTAGGTCTGTACTGCCAACATGCTAATCTTTGCACAAAATAAGAAACACTGCTTTCCAATATGACTTTCAGTTTTTCACACATATAAATCAGAGAAAATCTCATATCATACTCTGTGCAGATTTAGAATTGAAAAGTTATCTTCAAACTGCACACAAGAGGAAATATTACACTTGGGTGGATCATTTGTAACAAACAATCTATTTAATATATTTTGCTTCCTTTTCTGTTCCTGAAATCCCAATGAGCAGTTCCCAATTTCCTCAAAATGGACTCACTATTCAAAACTACTGGCTAAATAATTTCTGCAGGTAATGATTGGTCTGTAACTCGTGCATGAGCAATTGGCATTAAAAATCTGAGCTGTTTTGATTGGCCACTTCTCCCATAGGGTGTTTTTTCCCTCTTGCTAAAAGAATGTATCTCTTAGACTTAGGTTCCCATTGCAACACTCTGTGTTTACATACTACAGACTTGGCTTCCCACAAATTTT
Organism: Apteryx mantelli; assembly: GCF_036417845.1. NCBI lineage: Eukaryota > Metazoa > Chordata > Aves > Apterygiformes > Apterygidae > Apteryx > Apteryx mantelli. The sequence goes on from NC_089979.1 coordinate 64,585,153, forward strand.
CTAGTGATGTTTGGTTAAAATTCACTTGTTGGGAAAAAGAAAAAAGCCTCATTCTCTTGAATATGAAGTAAGTGTATTTGGTCTATATAGCACTCCAGTTTTAGCCATTAAGCACTGTATAATCTACGCCTGTGCACCATGTGCCAATCTGCCCAGACTCCTGCAATGAGCAGAGTTTTTGAATGCACTGAAGAGTTATTAATGTGCTTTTTTTATACAATTACAGTGCAGCTGTATACGTCTGTTCCTCTGAGCCAAGCATTTTATGTGCTAGAGGTTGGCATGTGTTGGAATGATACAAATAAAAAAAATAAATACAGGAGAGTAATGTAGTTGGAAGCTGTGAATCTTGATGTTAAGGTGGGCTTACAATGAAGCACAGGTCTCTGAAGCTAGCTGGGACTGTGGCTATTACACTGAGTTTTAGAGAGGAAAGACTGTATTAAGTGGGGGAGAGAGAGGAGGAGAGGTTGGAAACAGAATTTAGAAAGATAATTAATGCTTTGCTTAAAGCGCAAAATAAGAACTTCATGATGAAGCATCAGCTCAGGACAGCTGCCATTCAGCCAAGGCAGAACTTGAATCCTCTTACAAACTCAGTTTAAGTCCAATCTGTCTCTTAAAGTGTACAGAAGAGAGAAGGGAAATTGCAGTGGTTAAATAAAGCCAGAGAAAGAAAATGATGTAAAAACACAACTTAGCACACACAAAAATTTTATCTCTGTCCATGTGTATCCTCAGGAATTTTTTGTCTCTGTTATGTTTCTATGGGGTTGGGAGAAAGGGAAATGTCTTTAATCTTTTCATTAGCTGCCTATGAGTCCGCCCAGCAGATACTGCCTATAAGATGTGCTGACTCAGTTCATCCGTGTGACTGACCCTGCTATGCCATTTTTCTGAGTAAGAAAGGTTTGCTTTTGGGGTGGCAATGTCTGATAGGGCTGATAGAAAAGCAGTGTGTAGGTCTCTGCCATCAACAACATCTCTCTGGGCATGCTTTTTACTGCAGGGCTCTTTGCCAGTTTCTCTTATGGCAAACCATAGATGAATGTGTCTTTCTCCCCCTGCCCACAATTCCATTTCTTTTGCTAATTTCAAATGGAGAGTAAGGTATTTTTAAATGCTTATCATCCTGAAAAAGGACTTACTGTCTTTCCAACCTGACCCGGAGAGGAAAAAAAAAAACAAACTGGCATATATATATATATATATATATGAAAAAAAGTGAAGCTAATTGTTTTTCATCATTCCTAAAACTTAGTTTCTACATGCACATTTGAAAATGCTTAAAAACATTACATAAACAGAAGAAGAGTAAACGCAGCTGCTGAACCTCTGAACTGTAGTGATGGGTTCAGTGTGAAAATGTGGACGGGAAGGTATAGGATCATGGCAGGAAGGCTGGTTGCTCTTGGAATATAGCTCTCCTTGCACGAGACAAACAGAAGGTGAATTATTTTCTCCGGTTCTTTAAAACATTTTTGATAGCAAAATAGATTTAGTCACAAAAATCCTAAAAAAATATATAAGGTCATGATGCGGGGAAGGGTTTTTTTTTAATTTCATTTGGGAATAGCCGAACTCCGAAGCACTCTGTCTGCCTCCCTGTCTGATGGCATGTATTCTTCACAGCACTCCTGAGGCTGCGCTCTTGCCACATATAATTCCTCTCTGGTCCAGTCCTGTGTGCAGCATGTGGACTGCTCGCTGAGGGGAGGGGGAATCTGCCTTGGCTGGCAGTCAGAGCAGCAGGAGCAATTGCAGATGCTGCTATTTACACTATTTTCACATTCTGAAGAACAAAGAGCAGGAGGCTGCCAACAAATCTTAGAGGCTAAGCCTTTGCCCTACACATGAGGCGCAGCCAATGAATGTCTGCAGAAACATGCAGTGCACCGCTTCGTGAGATATTGCATCTCTGTTTTGGTGGAAATGCAGTCAAGATCAGTCACTGAGAAAGCACAGAAAGGAAAATGGGAACTTCACTGCTTAGAAGTGTCAGCCTTCAAAATTTTAGGGGTTCAAGGCTGAATGAATATTTCCATCTCATGCAAATGAGCTATTCCAGGTCTCAGGGATGACTAACCCTTAAAATTCATGGCTGTGGTGCTAACTAGGATAGATGTATATCCATTGATCTTTAATCTAGGCTAGACATGAGCCCAAACATTGTTATTTGTATGAGGAAACTCTATTTCTGTGCAAAAACGTTCTAGGGATTTGGGTTTTGTTGCTGTCTCTGGATTGCTTTCATCCCTGACTGGCTCCCTGTATGACCTCAGACAAGGCAGCCAGGCTGGGATTTTTAATGGGATAAAAGAATGAAGTTCTCACTCTCCCTTTAAAATTCAGTGGTACTTGAGGCATCTCTGTTTTAGATTCCTATGAAAAGCCCAAGCTTGAGCCCCTTGTGTGCCTCACTTCTGCCTGGTGATGTCTATCTGCCTACCTTGTCTACCTGTGGTGTAAAGTGGAAAATGTGTCTGACTGCATGCACAATGAATAGGACTCCTACCTCAGTTAGAGCCTGTAGGTATAAAGTATATTAACAATAATAAAAATTGCTTTTACATATCACAGATTGCTGTGCATCTATAATACCTATACTTTATATCTTTCATCATTAGAATGTCAGAAAATCCAGATGATACCCAAAATTTGAGGATATCTAGTACTGGAGCTTATTCTAGTATTTTGTAATTATTATTATTTTTAGCCATTCAAGGATATTCTTGTACATACATAAGCTTGGCTTGGCTTCTTTAAATCTAAAATTGCATTCAAGCTTATGTGTAAACACTGTAATTTAGGGGAGTTTTGGTGATGGGCTTTTGTTTTGATTCCATTTAACATTAGAGGTCCTTTGCAAAGGAGTGAGCAAGAGAAGCATCTAGGGATCTCAGCAACCCCTTCTTGTAAAGGGGACACACAGATCTGTGATAATTTCAGACCTAACTTTAATAATTATTCATCTACCACTGTCTTCTCCTTTGCTTCCCATAGTGTATCTATTAAGAAGCTGAAACTGTGGCATTTAGAAAATATGTAGCAGTGTTAGTCATATGGCAATTTGGAAGATCTCCCATCTTCAGTGTTTCTGTGCACTATCTGGGAGAAATTAGCAGGGGCAGCATCAGGGCAAAAACATAGTTTCAGTGTCAGATCTTTCTGACTTGATCAAGAATTCACAGTCATGTGAAAGAAAGCCAGTTTCAGAGGAATGACATATCTTTGATAGGACATAAGCATAATGAAGCTTTAACTTATTCTCTGCTGTGGGGGTACACAAATATGCATTTTAGAGGCATCTAATTCAGGTGAATAAACAGAGAGAGCATGTCTTCACCATTACAGTCCCTGCCTGACACTAGCTCAGACTTCACTAGCGAACACTTTCCCTGGGAACAGCCACAGGCTAATCCTGGATTTATGTGCCCACAAGGAGTGAATATTGGCTATGCCTCTAGGGGACCCCTTTGGGTTTACTTTAATAAAAGGAAGAAATCTCTAGATTTGATGCAAAGAGCATATCCCAAATGGGCAGAAACACAGGCCTTTGGGCTTTGCACCTTGTGTAGTCTGTTAACTCTGTGCAAAATGAGTGTAAAGTACTACCAGAGCTGAACGCTGCCATCTTACACCAGCTCTTTACAGGTGTTGCTGACAAGGTGCAAGGTATAAGATGACAGAGAATAGAGGCTCCTTTGCTGTTGCTCTTACACTACTGCTGTTTAACTAGTTTTAGAACAATCATTTTCTAGAAAAAACAAAGGAGAAAAAAGAAACCAAAACACGACAAAGAAATTTCTTACAAGGATAGTATATATTCATGTAGCACTTGTGTCTGAGATCCCTAAAGCAGTTTTTAAATATGGATTAATTAAAGCTTCACCGTATCTGAGAAGAACGTATTATCAAAGACATTAAAAAGGAAAGAAAAATAACATGCAGAGAGGCTAAAGTGACCAGTTCTGACTTCCTGTCACCGAGTACAGACAATAAACAAGGCTTTCTGATCACTAGCATGCATTGAAAATCTGGGCTGAGCCTAAGTTAGGGTCTTATTCCTAAATCATTGGCAAACTGGTGAATTATGGTAGCTATATGCACACACACACGATACACTCTCATTCCCTGGGGACAGACTCAGGTGGGAGGAGGTACTAGAAATTTTTGCTTCCGGATGGCCACAAAGTGGTTTTATAAGCAATCAAGCAGATATCCTGGTCCTTCTTGGCTATAAAGTTCTTTAGAAGATACAGAAAAATAAATCAAGCAGGAGAGTGGGAAGGGAAAATTTGGAAGAACTTTCTTTTCCACACTATCCTCACCTGAAGGAAAGAACCCTTCTCCCAAAGCCCATGAGTCTGCTGAGAAATAAACTGTGTACAGGTCACATCTCCAGTCGCAAGACATTGATAACATGTATTTTTCCCAAACACCTGAAGGAACTTAAGACATACGATAGCAGTAGGGCCATCTTTGTGTATTCACCCCAGTAACAAGGTGGAAAGATGGTACCTTGAGAATTAAAGGGCAAACTGTGAGTAGAGGGGAGAGAGGAGGTGAATGGTGTATATAAATAAAGGTACAGCAAACATCTTCTGTTTTGACAGTGCCATGACAATACGTACTCTCATCTATACACAAGTGCCTGTCGGAGCAGCTACTGTAACCACGTTGTAAAATATTCAATGACTCAATGTGAATAACTGCCTCATTTAGAAGAATAATCTGGTGACAAGACCAACATTGTTAAGTTGTGTCAACTTGTTAGGAAAGACATAAAACAAAAATACCACTAACATCTGAGGGCTGGAGGCAATGTCAATAATTTTTTGGAAGTGAGCTGTTGGAGGAAAGTGAGGCTGGGCTCCAGCAGCTTAGCACAGGCTCAGTTTGCAGAGAGGAATGCAGCAAATGAGACCAACCATTTACAAATCAGCTCCGTGCTGATTTCCTGGGGTGAAGCCACTATAGTGGTGATGGTCCTACCTCAAAGATGATCCACTATCTGTCCTTAAATAAGAGGTACTAGGGACCCAGCTCTGGCATTTCTCTCCCCCGACCCCCTCACCTTTAGTATATTTGCTAAAGCAAAGAGCAGGCTATTAACAGGCAGCTTCTTCCCCACTCTCATTCCCCACTCTCCTGAAGCAAGGATGCCCACTTCCAGTTTCAGCTGCTTAGTGAAATTTGTTGCATTGTGTGAGAGGAAAGAAAGGAAGGAGTGTTACTTTCTTCCAGCTCTCTGTACTTCAACCATCTTAAAGGCTGGACACCTGCAGAGGGCAAATCATGGTGGCAGGAGGGAGACATTCAGATTGGGAAGGTGGGTAGCTCCAGGACAGCACATAAGACAATTAATAAAATATGATGTTATAGTATAGTATAATATAGTATAGTATAAGATAATATAATTAATGTGATGTGATTCTCACTTCCCTCCCAATGAGAAATGAGGGTGCCTATATGATGGGGTGCGTGGGGCAGTGACTGGGCCAGTGGGAAGATGAGGCAGTAAGCCTCAGTCCAACTGGCTGCTGCTGCATCTGATTTGACTGCACTAATTGCTGTGGGTGGTTCAGGCCTTGCCCCTGACAGCACTGGGACACAACTCCGCAATCTGCTGCTGCCTGCTGCTAGCTCATTTCTCTTTGTGTGGCTGATGCACTGGCTCTTGGCATGCTGGCCGGCTCACACACCTCAGTAGCACCTTGTGCTTAACAAGCAGAAGCACAAAGGCTCCTGGCACGCCAGCCAGCTTGTACAGCCCACTAGCCTTTGCTCTCTTGTGGCATCGTGCAAAAGCTGCCGAGAGGCACAAGCTGGCTGCCAGGTGAGACAAGAAACAGAGCCAAAATGCCACTGACCATAGGGAAAATAGGAAAAAAAGGGAGACAGCGGGTCAGGAAATTTATTCTCTGTGGTGGCTCTTAGATACTAGAGCCTGAGGTAACCATAAAAGAAAATCAAGAACATGCTCTAGGTGATTAGAATTACAGAATAATTAAGGTTGCTCAGGACCTGTGGAGGTTATTTTTTCCACCTCCCTGCTCAAAGCAGGAACAACTTCAAAGTTAGGTCAGAATGCCCAGGGCCTTGTCTACTCGAGTTTTGAATATCTCCAAGGATGGAGATTTCATAACCTCTTGAGCAACCTGGGCCAGTGTTTGATCACTCTTGCCATGAAGAATTTTTGGTGCAACCCTGGTTGCAACTAGAGTCCGTTAGTTCTAGTCCTTTTGCTGCATGCCTCTAGGAAGAGCCTGGGTCCATCTTCTCTATAACCTTCCAGTAGATGTTTGGAGCTGGCAAATAGATCTCCCCACAGTAAGCCCTGTTCTCTCAGCCTCTCCTTGTGTGTCATTTGCTCCAGCCCCCTGACCAGCTTGGCAGTTCTCTGCTGGACCTGCTCCACATTGTCAATGTCTTTTTTGTACTGCAGAGCCCCAAAGCTGGACACAGTACTCAGATGTGGTCTCACAAATGTAAAAGAGCAGGGAATAGTCACTGCTCTCCGCCTGCTGGTTACACTCTTACTAGTGCAACACAGTATGTAGCTGGCCTTCATTGCTGCTGATTCATGCTAAACTTGTCTGTCAGGATTCCCAGAGCTTCCTGGCCAGCCATCCCTTCGCTGGTACCATTGTACAGCATTACTGCATCCAGGATGTAAGACTTTGCACTTGCTTTTGTTGAACTTCTTGAGGTTTCTGTCAGTCCATTTCTGCAGCCTGTTGAGGTCCCCCTGGCTGGTAGCCCTGCCTCCAGCACAACTCCCCCAGTTTGGTGTCATCTAGAACCTTGCTACAAGTACACCTATCCCATCATTCAAGTTGTTAATGAAGATATTAAACAGTACAGGTCCCAATATCAGCCACTGAGGAATGACACTAGTAACCTTTTTTTTTGTGTGTCTGTAAGTCCAGATAGTTTTTTCTCGCCTTGGATTCTACCCATTCAGCCCATATCTTTCCAATATGTCTACAATGGTACTATAGTACCTATAGTACACAGTCTCAAAGTCTATGTTACAGTCAAGGTAAATGACATCCACTGTGTTCCCGTCCTCCACCAAGCCAGTCATCTCACTGTAAAAGGCAGTCAGGTTGTTCAGACACAATTTGCCTTTGGTGAATACCTCTGGGCTGTTGTTTTCAATCACCGTTCTGTTCTTTGTGTGCTTGGTAATGGGTGCCAGGAGGCTTTGCTACATAATCTTCTCAGGGACTGACATTACTCCGATTGGCTTGTAGCTTCCCAGACTTTCCTCCTTGTCACCGATCTGCACAGCTCTTCAAAGAGGATAGAGAGCACCCCCATAGTAACACTGTCCAGCTCCCTTGGCACCCCTAGATGCATCCCAACTGGTCCTGTGGCCTCGTACAGGGCCAGTTTACATAAGTGGTCCATAACTTGATCTTCTTCTACCATGGGTGATACCTCATGCTACCAGACTCTGCCACTAGGCACAGGGATTTGGGAGGCCAGAGAGAAGACCTTGCCAATGAAATAAAGCAAAGAAGGCATTGAGTAACTCAGCCTTTCCCATGTCCTTTGTCAGTAGGTCCCCTGCATCATTTGACAGCAGTCCACATTTTTCTTAGTCTTCCTGGCTGATTGGTTATGGTCTGTTATGCAGCAGGGAGAAGGGAACGGAGAGCTATGCCACAGCTCCCACCAAGGAGGCTGGCACCTGTCTGGCTTCTCCATCCCACAAAAAAAGAGCAGCAGGAGACAGACAGCCTCACTCGTCTGGGTGGGAGGTGGGGAGGAGAGCCCTTGCAAGGTGTCCCAGGTGGAAATGATAGGAATCTCTGCAGTGTATGGTCATAGGTTACAGAAGACACGTCCACTCTGGGAATACAGACAGAAATCCATGCTAACCCTAGAGGACAATAAATGCCTTCTGGGAAAAGAACCAGCAATCAACCCATTGATCTAACTGAGACTTAAACAGCCATAATTCAGCAAACTATTAAGACACCTATCTAGTTGTCCACTTAATAGAACTACCCTGGAAAATACCCATTCACTGAAGTTGAATAAGAATGAGTGCATTATAACTTACATTACTGCCAGCCGACAGATGGAGCAAGCTAAGATGAAACCAGGACCATTATAATATAGTGATCTTTTTGCAATTTTTTTCTATCTGAAACCACACATAACTTTTGAAGATGTAAATTTGTAAAACGTCATGCTTTATGTATTACATTTTTGGCATCTACTTTAGTTTTTAAGAATGGATGTTGTCTAATTATGCAGTGCAGCTTTGGATGAGAAAATATACTAAGTGTGCATTAAACAGACAACTTTAAATAATGGCACTTGTGCTAAGAAGTGTATTTTCTGGCAAGCAACTAATTTATAATGGTCATAGATATATGCATTAGTGTATGAAATGCTTGTCTTTATTTATTGATTTGAAGGGGCAGTATTATATTTTTGAATATGTCTTCTTTAGTGGGTCCTGTTTTAATCTGTAGCAGATCTTGTTATATGTCATGTCTCAGGGTATTCACACCACCTGAACAACAGACAGTGAGAATGACTGTACAGTAAATAAAACAACAATTAATACTGTGTGTTTAAAATGATATAAACATATAAAATGCCAAAGTTCAGCTCTGCCCTTTTCTTCTGACTTTCTTCCATAAGTCCTGGGTTTGCTTTTAATGTGCATATCAGAGGTAAAGAGAATGATATTAAATGACCAAATTTACTGCGTTCTTAGTGCATAAACCACTACACTAGATCTTTCTGAGCCAATTTAATTTTTAGCTTTATTCTTGGCTTAATGCAATGTTTTAGTTCATTGCACTTTTTGGATGTGCAGAAGCAAAGATAATGTGTTACACTACATTCATTTAATGTTTCATCAGACTTTTTTGGTGTATCTACCTTTTGGTTATTTTAAAATGTTTCATCCTTATCATTTCAGTCATGAAATGTAGATTCATTAAATTACTGTGCTGGGGTAGCTCAGTGCAAAAGCCTTGTTTAAAATACAGTACTGGTTTGTTCATCAAGGTACTGCTTAAAGAAGAAAAGGTAGTCTTGTCAGTCTCTCCCCCCAACTCATTCCCAGCAGTGGCTTTCAAGCAAGACAAGCCATCTGATCTATTATTAAGTGTATCTATAAGGGTGGCCAATACACTATTCTTTGGCAATTTCGAATAAAAAATAAGGAATGTTTAAGCCTGAAGGCATAGCGAAAAGTAACCTTTAGTTCAAGCCATGAGACTGCAAGCGCCTAACAGTTGCATGGCAGAGTTCATGGCAATTTCCAGAAAGGGTTAACAGCTGGGCTCTCCAGTGAGCCACCAAGCTGTCTTGTCTGAAGGAGGAAGATTGCATGTCACTGTCAAAGGGAGTGCAGCAGATTTTCTGACTTCTCTGCTGAGAAAATATAACATACCTGGTTAAAACAGCACCGTGGTTAAAGTGGATCGAGGGAGCAGGGAGTCGCTTGTTTTAGTCATTTATTTCATGTGACGTATTACAAAGTGTAGGATAAGACATTTATAGCACAGGGCAGTTCAGTAGTTCACAATCACTAAAAACAAGTGCACCCAACTGTAAATGACAATTACAGGGTCCCCATTTATCAGATATTAAATTGGCAGCATTGTAAATCAGGCGGTCTGTTTGGTCCTGTGGCGGGGAGAGGCCTCCAATAGGTGAACCTTCTTGTTTGACTTAATTGGGATTAAAGGTTTGGGAGAAGAAGGGCTTCTGTCAAATGTAAAGCTACACGAGTTCATCCACAACACTAGAAGTGCAGGTGGGCCACCATTTCCCATTAGACTTTTAAATAACCTGTGGGCATTCCTTATTACCTTAAAAAAAAAAAAGCAGGGGAAAGAGGAGGAGGGTGACAAAAAAGGTACTCTGCCAGAAAATGGCTCCAATCTGGCATCAGAACTCATCCAAGAAGATTGTTTTCAGCTCTGGTATGGAGTCCATCAGAGGTGCTTTGCCTCAAAGCTGTTTCTGCTAGGTTGGATTTGAAAACATAGGCCTTAGCTCTCCACTGTAACTGTTTCATGAATACCTTGCCCAAGTCGCTGGCCAAAGAGGCTGGAGGGCAGGCTGAAGTCTCATTAGTCCAGGGCTAATGCCCAGGCCCTGATCATTTCATTAGGACACCACTTCTCCTTCACACAGCAGCCTTCAAACGCTCGGTCATCTTGAGCAAACACACTTGTGTGCGGGTGTACTTGTACATGCGCTGAAATGCTCACCGCCCACCCACCCACCCACACAAAATGAACCTGCTCCCCCAAAAATAAATAAATAAAAAGAAGCTATTTAGGGCAGCATTCCCATCGGGTTCCTCTGCAAAGCAGTTTAACTGTAGTTAGTAAGTGCTTAGTGTAATCTAATAAAAGCCATTTTGCAATATTAAGCAAAAAACATCTGGTACCCAGAATTCCCTGATCATTTTTAACTAGATGCAATATCTCTCTCTCTTTCTCCTTCTCTTCACAGACATGTGAAAAATAGCCTAATAAGGATCCTTGTGGTAAAATCAGATGGAAAACGGGGAGGAAGAGTTCCACAGTCTCCAGCAGCTCATTTGAAGCTGCTCCTCCGAGTTTCACAATAATAATCAGTGCTGGCCCAGTGCCGCCGGATTATTTTGTATATTCATGAAGCTGCTCATCAGCCGTCAGGAGAATGTGCAGTAATCCTTGGATGAAATAAGGCCAATCAGTGGAATAATGAGGAAGGTAATATCTCCCAAGAGGCCTGGAGTGGGTTTTCATCAAACCCGGCTGTAGCTCTCCAACTATTTGCTTTACAAATGCAGCCTTTGATCTTTGATTTGGGGAGAAGAGGGGGAGAGACAGACGTGCTGTTGTATTGTCCAGTGTGAAAGGATAACAAGCTAGCACTGAGGAGGAGTAGGGAGGGGGGCAGAACCTGGCTTTTAAGTATCAGTCAGTTCTTGTTAACTAAAACCTCATAGCCTTTTTATTTACTGCTCTCTAATATATATTCACTTAGCAGGTCAATTGCTGGGAGATTTTTCCATGTACATATGCAAACCCTAAGCCTGTTCTAATCAGGATGCACTGGGCCTATAAAAATAGCCCCCCTCACGTCACTCAGTCTTTCTAACCCCCCCTTCCCTCTCTCTAGAAAGCGATGGAGAATGACTGTGGAACCTCAGTAAAATCATATCTGGAGCACTGAGATCACACAATGGGTACAAAATGGCAAAGAAAAAAATCCCAGTTGTTTTAAGGGGCCATTTTATCTGCATAACCCAGAAATAGTCCTGAAAGAAGAAAGCTCAGATTACATAGATGCTGTAAAGCATCATGTTGATATTTTTTATCACTATAAACTAAATTTAGTACAATATAATTAGCAATGCAAATCAGTAGAACACACTCTGCCTATAAGGCTGATCTTGAAAGCCCAGTGACGTTTAAGGGCATATTATAAAGAGAGTGTTCACAAAGGCCTTGCTTGCAGTTGGGGGACAGAGACAGGAAAATAACTGTTTACCATAATCACCTTTGTTTCATTTTTTTTTCCCATAGCTCTTTACATCCTCCAACTCCTCCTCATGTACCACATTAAGACTCTCTTGTTACTCAGTCACAACTGAGTCCTTCTTTCCCTACTACCCTTCCCACATCTTTGTTAATTTTTTTTATAGGTTTTGTGTTTCTTTACATAGCAACTGAAATAAAAATGCTCTGTATCTTGTTAAGGGAGTACTTGGTTATCGAAAAATTACCAGAATTATGATTCACTTCTGACTTATGTTTTTATAGAGACACATATCCCTCAAGATTCTGCATAACACACTTGCTAGGTCAGACATTTGAGGTGCTATGCTGATTTACACCATCAGAAAATGTTTTCCCCCTGTTCAGTAGGCCCAATCCTGAAGTCTGCATTGCTTTTATTCAGAGAAATATTTTGTGAAGTTCATTTGGAGTTTTGCTTGTAAATATTTTCATACAACCTCAAGCTGTCACTGTTCATTCTGTAATTTTTTAGGACAGAAAGACACCAGGATCATAAATGCATTAAAATAAAAAAAGTCCTAGCCATTAATTTAATATTTTGCTTTGTTTTTTTATCTTTTAAGCAATCAGTTTCAGAAAAACATGGACAAGTAAAATTCATTCCAACTAAAGTGGAAGTGTTGGTGAAAGGACAGAAATTGGTGCTGGTCTGCCAACCTTCTTCATAAGGTCATACCCTCAGGCCATCCAAGATTTCATGCTTTCACTGTAAAATCTGCCTGTCTTTCACAAGCATGTTTGGCTATGAGTGCCGGTCTGACTCTAACATAGCCATTGCAGTACCTCATCTGGCTTACATATAACTCTAAACTAACAGTAGGTCAAATCCTGTAAGCCTCACTTAAGTCAGATTCCTGTGAAGACCAATGACAATGAAAATGATCAATCATGAAATACAATATCTTCATCAGTTTCCAGAACAAACAAGATTTTTGCCTTTCTGAGGTATTTCTTGGGGTGCACCTGGGGCCTGACCTTGCAGTCATTGTTTGCAACTGTGAAACCCCTGAGCTGTCTGGTCTATCTGGAAACAGGAGTTAAGGGACAATTGTCATCCATGTAACCTTTCTACACAAGGGAAAACATTTTCAAGAGTTGAAAAGGAATGAGGAGGAGCCTGGATTCACAAAAACATTTTAAAGAGCAAAAATATCAATGCAATCTACAAGGACCCACTCTGAGTCTGAACCCAAGAAGTATTTGGGATGCCAGCATAACATAAACTAAGGGTGCTTGGTGCTCCTGACTCGCCAACATGGCTCGCCAAAACACTGGGAGCGTTCACAGCCAGCAACTGCTTTCGAAAATACGGACACTACTGCATGACGATGGTATTCACAACTGCTGCATGGCTGGTATGTGGTACCTACCATGACAACTAGCAGCAAAAATGTGATTTCAGTAGGCAACAAGTCATGTTTTTCTTACCAAGTTTCCTACTCTGCGTGTTGTCTTCCATCACCTACAACTAAAAGAACTGACATGGAAGCTTTCTAGGAAAGCAGATATTGAGAAGATGACTTTAGCAACCTAACTTCATTTCTCCTCATGCTGGATGTTAAAATGAGATCCTTTTAGCAATCTGTGAAAGAGCTAAATATGACATTTGAGTCACCCTATTCTAGGATTTTAAACTGTGATGTAAATTAGTCAGAAACCGGTCTTTCTTCCATTTTCTCTTTTCAAAATGTAATACAGTTAAATGACAGAGATTAATTACTAAAGTAATTGCTGTTGGAAAGCAAAAGGACAGTTGTATGAGACAGTCTCTCTCATGATGACCAAGTCTTTCTTGACAATTATGCTTAATTCCAACAATGATTATTCTGTGTGGCAAAATCTATCAGCACAAGGGCACACAAGCATTGAAGCATTCTCACTCACTAGGAAATATGAGAATGAGGTAATTATATTTGACTGAGACTCAGTCGTTTTCATTCCCAGGGGCATCTCTAGGACCCTTTTTTGGAGGGACACATATAATCGCCTCCCTTCCTTGTACTGAATACTCCATTTATTCCACTTCTGCTGCTCCTATAGTTAGAATTGAATGAAATTAGTCCTCTCCTGCACAGGCAACAACTCTTCTCTGCCTGGCACTTTCACATATACCCCCCCCACACACACACACAGACTTGTGCGCATGTGGAAATTCCTGTCTCCCTCTCTCTGTATTTATGGTGGGATGAGACTTTGCTGCCTTGTTTCTATGCAAAGCAAAGAGGCTGTGTTTTCAAATCAGTAAAGGTCTCCCTCTATTCACTACATTCAAACAATTGTTGGGATAAGAAGGCCAAGAAATTATATAAATTATATAATGCTGTTGATATAGCTTTTTCACAGTACCCAAGTACCCAAACTCACTGTCAACGTCACTGCAACCACTTCTAAGGGCAAGATGTTGTGTGACGTTCATATGGTTGATGATATCTCTTTCAAATAGCTTGCCTAAAACTTACCGAATGGTCTCTTCCCTGTAAAAAACGGACAGCCACCATCTCATTAGTCAGTGCTGAAATCCTTTACCCACAGTACTAGATGCCACCAATATGTCACCAGAGGCAGAGGATGTTATAGTCTTAAAATGAACAGTTCATTCTAAGTACTGATAGAAGGAAAATGAATGTACCCTACTGTGCTTTCCTTTATTTCTCTGAGTTTCCGTCCTAACTAGACACAGCTGTACTTTAATAATCTTTGAAGTATACTGGCAAAAGCTTTTCTACGTAAGAGTGTGTGTACCTAATTGTGTGTGTGTGTGTGTGTGCATGTGCACGTGTGTGTCCACACGTGCGTGTGTGTGTGTGAGCTCTTGTGCGTGTGTGTTAGAGAAAGAGAGAGAGAGAGAGAGAGAGAGAGAGAAGAGGCTTCAGGCTCTAGTGCTTCCTTCCAGGTGTCTTCCTCTGCATGATTTCATCTGTGAACCATAATCAACTTCCTTAATGAAATACGTAATTAACATATTATAATTGTGGTAAAGATGATTTTGACAGAAATCATTTTCCATATCTAATACTATGCTAATTTAATCTGTTCCTCACTCCCCGACATGACCTTTAGTGATTAAGTTTCATGGCAGAATTATGGGGGGGTTTTTTGTGATGGATTGATTTATCCACAGCAGTTGATATCCCTCTCCCTCCATGGCTGTCATTTTTCTCTGTGCCTTTGATATGAAAGAAGAACACAGTGATGGGTGGACATATGGGAAAAAAAGAATGGGGTTATGTTCTGTGTGGTGTCCTAAAAGCTGATTACCAGAAGATTCAAGGCAGGAGATGACACAACAAACTTCTCCCTAAGGGAAAAATATCTATAGCAAATCTCAGCAGAGAAAAAGATACTGTTTGGTAGGCATAGCAGAACAAAGAAAGATTCATCAGACAACATTTATGTATAGCCAGAATGTTTATACCCCTTTAAATGTAAACTCTCTTTTCAACTCCAGGTATTTTGAGGTTTAATCTCCAGAAACCTTTTTTAAAATAAAAGACATGCCAGTAACACTGTAGAGAAGACTTGGTAGCACTTCGCTGCCTCATGTCAAAGAGGCAATTTCTGAGCTGGCTCCTGAGAGCTGGCATGGAGTGGATGCTGGAGGAGAGAGCAAGTTTATCAGGCCAAGGTAGAAAGCTGATTCTAGAAGGAATATTACACTCCCCATTTACTTCCCTAGCAAGATGATTTACTTCTGACGACAACAGGCAAAAAATAAAGAGGATCTCAGCTTGTTGTGGGCACCCTCCAATTCTTTTTTTCTCTAGAAGGGAAATGAGATCTTTTCAGTGAACTATCTCAATCCTTGTGAAAAATCTGGGATCCATTTGTTTTGAGATATGGAGGCTATTTATTTTTTATGGGAAGGAGGCAGAGTGTGGATAATAATACAGAACGTAAAGCTGGAATATGCATTTTCATGCCACTGCAGCTTTGTTCCTCAGAATACATTTGCCAGTGTTTGGGCAAGTCTGCTTTGTAACTATCACAGGCGTTTCCTTTATGAAATTATTCTGCAACTGAATGGATCCTATTACCAGGAAGTCTGTACCATCTTAAATTATTCTTTTTCTTCCGGGTGCTAATAATACCCTTCAACAATTAGTAGACGGTTGTCATGATAACCTCCCATCTCCATTTACTCATCTCTTAGTCAAGCTCTTTTATTCTTTGCTGTTAAATCCCTCTAACTGAACCCTCTCCATGTTGTCAGGATCCTCCCAGTAATGAAGTGTACAGAGCTGAGCACAATGCTCTAGGTATGGTTTGCATTAGTGACACAAAGAAGGACTTTTGCTTCCATACATTAGATGTAAAATGCCCCTGGCAGTGGCTGGCCAAAATCACATTCATACTTTTTCACTGCCATATCACACCACAGATTTTTGTCCATCATCAGCCATATATATACCTTGTGACATTATCACATTTCCCTTTTCAAATTTCTTTTTCCAGTTGGATATCTGTATTGTTCTTTAGGTTAGCATCTCCTATACTCCACTTTGCATTACTTCTATTTGATTTGTAATTGATCCCATTTGCTCAATCCTGGAAGTTTAATTTTTAATCCAATACTAATTTCTAACAGTTGTCCAGCTACATGAAAAATTATAGCATGACCTGTGCATGATCAGTTTTCTGCAACCTAATTAGATCTGTTCAATTATACGGAATGAAAAAGAAATCAAACAGTTGATGAATATGATAATGTTTATCTTAATGCAGCATTATTTGAGCAATAGATTCCTGGTAAAGTCTTGGAAAAGATACTATAAAGTAAATTTCATTATATAAATATATGCATGTACTTTCTAGTAGAACTTGGAGCACTTAGCATTTAGAAGAATGAAAAAGGGTATGGGGAAGAATGACAAGGTCAATTAAAGACTTCTGTGCTTGGAAAGACAGACTAGGACTCATCAAGATGTAAAAGAGATGAAACAGAAGGATCTGATGCAGTTCTATAAAATCATGGGTGGCATGCTGAAGGCACACAGAAAACAATTTGCTGTTTCTCACAATACAAGAACAAGACAGCAGCAAATAAAAATGAGTGGGTTTGGGTTTTAGATAAAAAAGTATGTATATGGTGACTAAACTCATGACCACAAGTTATTCTGGTTGCTGATGTTTGGATAAGTTCCAAATGTGACTAGACAAATCAGGACTATGTAATATGAAGAAATACATCCTGGTTAAGAAGTACCTAAAGAACAGATTTCAGGAAACTGGGATGGTAAACCAAAGGAAGTATTATTGTGTCTTTTCCTTGTTCTTATATGTTTTCCCTATTAAGGAGATATTCATCCTGGTTTTCAATATGTCATGATTTTATTCCAGGTTTTGTGCCCTCAGAGTTGCAAGGAAAGCTTTCAAAATATGGCCCTAAAATATCATACTGACTACAAAAACAAGTAAAAGAAACTCAGGATTTACCCATCTCCTCTATAACTGGGGGCAGAGGGGGGAAAGAAAGTCATAGTTTTTAATGCTTGTGCACAAAGAGTTATCAATGAAGAATAATAATTTTAATGAAGTGTAAAGTATAGATTAACAACTTTTGCTGTGTTGGGATTGAGTTCCTTAAAATTTTCATGATCCTAGGACTGAGGTTTGTGAGGTAAAGATCCGGTCTCCCCTCATCCTCGCAGAATGCTGGTATGGCAGCAGACTGGCAGTGCGGCAAATCAAGTATGAGCTACGTTTGGCAGACCTGTGCAGGGGAACTTGTATCTCAACTACCTGTACAATGCTCCATACTGCAATTAGTGCATTAAAGTCTACCTCTTTCATTAGCATAGAAGTCACACATACATTTCAGAGAGCAAAGAGACTATTTCCATTAGCCTAGACTAAAAGCGTGATATTAAACTAAATACCTTAACATAAATATTTCCCCTGAAATAGTTTACAGAAAAATCACGGTAGTGAAAAATGACATAGAATCTTAGTTTCCATTTGGCAGTTCAGTATTAACACATGAAAGAAATTGAGAATTGCAGTTTGGGACTCACTTCTCAACTGGTACACCTTAACATTTGTTTTCACTCTGTTTTACGCAAGTAGATGACCAGTCTCAAACTAACTGGACAAAACAAAAGTCCCCAAATCTAATTTTGTAGATTTTATTCAAAATTATAAAATTAAACAGCAAAATCTATTTGAAATGATGGCTGATGGGATTCAACATTGTGAACCTTAAAGTCTTCTGTTCTCTATTAAAAAAAGTCACTTTTAATTAACTTAGTGCCATTTTTATGGGGTATATTTCAATATAAATTTGTAAAGCTGGTAAAACTCACCTCTGCTGAAATCTAAGGTATGCAGGTGAAATTGCGATAGAAGCACAGTATCTTTTCTGTTCTCAACTAGCTACAATTTTAACTAGAGTACCTGCATTCTGCTCCATCTTTTATGTATACTGCACTTGGCTAGAAAATGTATATGGTGAACCCATTTTCTTTGTTTCCAAAGTAATGTTTTTAACATGGAGGACAAATTTCATTTTGCTGGAGACTACAATGCAGTTAATGCAGCTCACAGCAAAAGAAGACCTGAAAGGCAGGGGAAAGAGAGACTACTGGTGGCTGGTGAATATACATATCGTGTATCATTTCCAGCCCTGGTTTCCCTAGGGAAGTTGCTGTATGTATTCTGCCCCTTTTTGGATTAGCACTTCTTCCCACAGTGCAATTTTCAACATATTCATATATCGCCTTGAACATCTTTGGATCACTTGGCAAGTCCTGAAATGTTCATGTGGGCTGAGAAAGTCATAGACACTTCAGTCAAGATTCTTCACAGACTCTTGAGCTGCAAGGCAATTTGTACATTTGGTATCCCATGGTGTCCATCCAATAACTGCCCCAGCCAAGAAAACTAAATCTAAAATCAGTAGAATGGAACTGTGTTATATATATGAGCAGCATGTCATAATTTTTCTGCCTTGTAAAGGCACTGTGGTGAGTCACTAGAGTTACATGGTGTCTCTAAGTAAGTGGCCTTTATGAAATAACTAAGCAGGTTCTCGGGGAGTCATGGATGTTATAAAATGAATTTGAAAAGGAAATACAATAGTAGAAGTTATGGATCAGATTTTAAAAGGTTAGGTATCTAACAGCTTTAAAAATCTGGCCCTATTCACCTGTGTTTCTTCTGCATTTGGTGGTGGGGAGGAGGAGGGAAGTGAGGGGATAGTTAAAGAAAGTTAAAGCACAGGAAAGTTGCCAAGTTGGTCTGGATTTGTAATAGGCTTCTTCATGCCTCTTTTACCTTAGGGATCTTTTTTAAAAGAAAAACCTATATTGCACTGCTCTGTTTCATGCACTCATCAACTTATGTAATATAACTTGCTATAGCATAACATAATGTTAAGCACTGAAATATTAAACAAATACAGCAACATTTACATTCCCCTCCACCCTCAAATAATAACATAGTTAAGAGGCAGGTAGAAGCTGCTAATTTGGGAGTAAATAGATATACCTCCACGATGAAGTAGTGCAAAATAAGTTCTTCTGTAATGAATTTAGGCCATTCATTAAAACTGATCTGCCAGTTAGAATGGAGGATTGACTACAGTACCTTTTAGACCTTACAGGAAGGAAAAACACAGTTTGTGTCATAATACTCTGTGCTCAAATTCTTCAGCCTACCCAGAGACTTGAATTCTGTAGCCATTATGTGTGTCTGACTGTAGGGTAACATTTAAATATCAGTTCCATATGACTAGAGATGTGTCAATAATTCTAAAGACAGAGATGTGTCAAGAAGCAGTTGGCTGAGTCAGCTAACTGCAATATTTGCTGACTTTTACAGTTGCATACAGTCACCGAGCCGCTTCCATTCAACACTTCAGTTTTGTTGGTGTACTGATAAATTGACAACACATATGGTACTGCATCTAATTTGGAGATGAATTGTATTCATTTTCATTTCAGCTCAAACTCCATGCAGTATAACAATATTGTGCTTAAGCAAAGCAGCCCCGTTACACCAAAGAACAAACGCTTATTTTCAGTGTGCTTCTCAATTTGCTGTGTGATTTTCTGCTGGCAGCTGCACCAGTATACCTCCAGGAACAACTTCCTTTAAATTAAAAATCCTGGAATAAAATCAGGTGTAGCTGAAGGTAGAACTGAGTCCACTGTAGGTTTATCTGGTGTATTCATATGCAGTTTGAAGGGATGTTGTCAGGAAAAAAAGTTGATCCACAGATTCTGATTTGGGTTAACTGTACCTTCAATTATTAATGTCAGAATAGTTTTAAAGGGTCAATTTACTTTTCCACAGCTTTGCAGCTGTCTTGGATCCTGAAAGATGGCCAAAATTCACTGCTCTCTCTGATCAGTTTTTCTTTCTGATTTTTGCTCATTATCACTATATGTTCCAGTTTGGCTTCCCACAGCATTGAACAGGAAAGAGTAAATAAAAGAAAGGATTTCTAGAATTATTTGAAAAACATTGTAGTATTCTCATTCACTGTGTGTTAATACAGCCAGCCACTCTTCTCATTCCACTGCGTGGGTACTCCTGTGGTAACATGGAGTGAGATGGGTGGTGCTGGTGGGTAGGCTGGCAACTAGACCGCAGAAGGAGAATATTGCATCCGGTTTCTTACTTGTGGCATCAGGAACCCTCTTTGTTTTCATTAGACCTTCACTGAAGAAAACTACTTCTGCCCTGCAACTTGAGGCCCTTCTTAGTCTAAAGAAAACATACATCCACTGTCTTTGTCCCTTTGCAGCTTTCCACCTTTGGACCGGCCAAAGTATAAATTAAGGTAGTGCCAGTCAAAGCAGTCATAAGCGGTTGTGTCAACATCATTTTAAACCCAGCTGCAAAACACATACAAATGGGATTTCATCATTATATTGAAAGACTGATGCTAGATATTAATGAAATTGTGGCACTCAACAGACAGTTAAACTTGAATCATCCGTGTCTGCATTAACTGACACCATGTTTCACTTTATTTGTGACACCTTTTCTGACTTTATAGTGAAGAACTGCACCAGAAAGCAACTTTCTGGCACATTAGACATCTGCACAACTGATAACTAATTTTTCCTTTACTAGAAATGTTTACTGGAAAGATTCATAGGCAAAGACACCACATGTTTCTCTATTAGTCCCAAATAAATGACAAAAGTCCTAACCAGGATTTCAATTAAAATGGGAGGATTTTCTTAAAAAAAAATCACAACAAAACAAAAAAGCCAATATTCTTAAATCTCCATTTTACAGTTTGCCAAAGAACAGAACTCACCCTGTTAGTGTTCCATTAAATTGCCCTCGCCTTTCCCAAATACTCAAATAAACATAACTTTGGCTGAACAACTGAATAACTTTTGGCTGTGTACAAGTATCTGAAGGGAGGGTGTCGAGAGGATGGGGCCAGACTCTTTTCAGTGGTGCCGAGCGACAGGACGCGAGGCAATGGGCACAAACTGAAACACAGACACTTCCATCTGAACATGAGGAAAACTTCTTCACTGTGAGGGTGACAGAGCACTGGAACAGGTTGCCCCGAGAGGTGGTGGAGTCTCCTTCTCTGGAGATATTCAAAAGCCACCTGGATGCAATCCTGTGCAATGTGCTCTAGGTGACCCTGCTTGAGCAGGGGGGTTGGACTAGATGATCTCCAGAGGTCCCTTCCAACCTCAGTGATTCTGTGATTCTGTGATTCTGTGAACAGTATTCATAGAAGATCACATGTTTTAGTATCCCATACATAAGAAAGGATGAATTCCCTAGTTAGTGGCTTAGCAGAGAGAAGACTCTATCTGCATTTTATATTGCAAAATTCTGCATTTTGAGATGGTCAGAATGTTTTCCCAGTGGCATATTTTTCCATCTGAAGAAAACCATTTCATTGAAATTGGACCTTTCTGAAGGAAAATGACAGAAATCTACTATAAAAGCTCAGAATAAAATGCTTCAGTAATAATTTGCTTTTTCATTTGAGAAAGTAAAATGATTTAAAAAAATCCTTTCCTTTCTTGGTCACTCTTTTTACCTAATCAACTGACTACATGAGTAGCCAGTCACAAGTATACAATTCCTCTCATGTTTAAGAAAACAGACAACTGAGATGCCTGAGAAACCTGTCTGGACTCAGGACTCCCATCCAACCAGGAGCCCTCTGGAAAATAGACTTTCTGCTGGGAGTTTCCACCTTCTTGTCTCAGATGTGAGGAAAACCTTGCAGAAGAAATTCTTAGAAGCTCTAATAATAGTGTAGTGCAGAGTCAAAGGCCCTTGCTTGGTGCTGAAGGTGTGCACTTTTTAAAATGATGCATAACCTAACAGTAGACTTTAAGCTACAATGACATTTTTTTTAAAACTTCTATTTTATTGTATACCAAGGGCGAACCTCGTATCTACAGCTGGACTAGTTTTCACATGTAGACTACCTTAAAGTATATATATTTTAGTTCTTTCCTTCTTAAAAATAAAATCAAATAATAATAACACGGTCTTTTCTTTCATCATGTTGGAAAGTTTATGTATTCTTATCCCCTCCTCCACAACTCCTTTAGGTATTATTTAATTATGGTGTTGTAGAAAGCTCTGCTGTATGGGATTTGGGTTTATGGGAAGTTCAGTTTTGCCTTTTCTTTTCTTTTATTTCTGCTGAGGGTCTCTTATGCAACATTTGACTGTTTTATTTTTATGATTTAAAGCAATAAATTGTGTTTTAGAGAAAGAAAGGAGACAAGGTCTTTTTTGAATTTGCCTTTATATTTCCTAGAGTACTGAATGCAAGCAATAATTTCTGACTGTAACTTATATATATATTTTTTGAGGGGGTGGAGGAAGGAAATTACTACCTACTTTTTATATACATATATATTTTTTAACAAAGCAATAGGGATTTATATGGACACAATTGTTTAGAAAGTCCCAGAAGAATCATTCTGAGATGAGGTGAAGTTATACACATATGCAAGTCTTTCAGAAAGTCCACATGGCCTACAGTTTTCAGATTTTAAACAGCTTCTAACTGTTATACACATAAAAAATGTTTAGAAAAATGACATATTTTTATTACTTTTATCTGACAATCTAATTGAGTCCCAGACCATGCATATATCAAAAAGCCGTTATCAGCAGTGGCTTAATGCAAGGGAGGGGCACCTATCCCTCCCATCTCTTTCGCTTAGCCTCAGGGCTTGGCTTCTTCATGTGAAAGGTGTCTAAAGACAGAGAAAAATCTTTAGCACACTGAATATAGCAAGAAAACAAATCTCTTCCCACCCACCACCACAACAAAAATATTCTCTCCTATTCAGTGAAACAATTCAGAATTATGAGTTGCCTTTGACAAATACAACAAGAGTTTTGTGACATAAATCACACACTGTATGACCCTAAGACATTTTTCTCTTATTTAATATTTAACAAAGGATTTGCACAATGGTGACACCATGCCAATCCTAAACCCATTTAAATCTTTAACCAGCAAGTTTTTAATCATGGGATGAGTAGGTGAAATAGTCTCTGCTGAGCAACACTTATATTTCCCCGAATAGATGCACTTTTAATACTTCTGTTCTCCATAAGAATTGTTGACTGTCTACTTATGGTAGCAGTAGGCAATTTACATACTGAGCAAAACCAAATTATTATAGGCCAAATAATAGATGAAGTTTTTTTCTACTTTGAGAACTAAGATCATAATTCATATTAAGGGTTGAACGGGTGCAGATAAAATAAGAGCCAACCTGAGTTTCTGAACAGAAATTGGACAGAGCTAAAGCAAACCTCTTCACGCACAGACTAGTTGCTCTCATAGCAGAGAAGTTCATTTTTGGGTCACATACTGCCCTCGAACAACTGGGTTAGTTAAGGTCAGTCAGTCTGTGGCCACTGACTGATAAAAGCATCCTGACTGTAGCAGTAAAGAGTATTTCTAGCACCATACCTCATGTCATATGTACCCAGAACAATTTGGATAAATCCCCAGCTCTATGTAATCTCCAAAAGCAGGAAAGGTCAAAAGTTTTCTTCTTGCTACAGGATACTGTGCTACTATATGTACATCAAATTAGATTGCACATATGACAAGCTGCAGAGATTGCTCATGAACTCCTTTTATGTGACATATATTAAATAGCATACAGCATACAGAGAGCTGATAGATCCTGAGGCCAAAAATGAAGTTTAGATTAAGTTTGTCTTTTTAACTAAAGATAAGTATCTTTTTTTTTTTTAATTGTGCTAGCAGTTCCATATTATTGAAGAAAAAACATTGTTAATTGGAAACAATTTTTGTATACTGACAAGATGAAAAAAAAAACAAGTTTAAGAAAATAATTTGCTTTTACAAAAACAAAACATTTCAATATTTTAAGATTCAAAAATTTTAAAATATATTTTAAAAATTTCATATATTTAAAATACACTGTAATTTTTAAATAATGTTGAAAAGAAAAATTATCTGAAAAGTAATTTCAAACCAAAACAAAAATTGTTCATTTTTGTAAAAAAAATTAATATCTAGTTTACAATTTTTCCTTCTAAATTGTTTTCAGACTATCTTTAATGAATACATCATTAAAATTGCTATAATTTTGCAAAATATACTCAAGTCACACTGTTTATTTTAATTGAGATATTTTCCATGTATTATTATTTTAGTAATTACAGTTGTTCTATAAGCACAACACCTTCGGTGAATTTTCTGCTGTCTCAGTAGCCCACTGATAGAGCTATATTCGGAGCAGCTATAAAACAGCTGGATTTATCAGTTCAAAAACAAAATTATGAAAATGCTAATGAAAGAGTTGTTTGGTTTTTTTTTAATTGGCATCATTGTAATAAAGAGCTATTATAAGTTTGGATTTGATTCCGTCTGGCCAGCTGTGTTCATAGCAAGTAATACCTTAATCATGAAATGCCTTTTTATTTTCAGTTTTACCATAAAGCTAGAGTAACGAAGAAAAATCCTTAATAAACATTTTTCAATAATTTTTAACTAGCTGTTCAATCCTGATCCTGCTGCTTTATGCTGATATTACATAATAAAACAACTAATACACTGGACTAAATGTCTTCTCATAGATTCTCTGACTACTGAGCTGTCTAAATTGGCAAAGAGGCACTTACAAAGCCCTCTCTCCTGACCTTCAACAGGGCATTTTAGAAGGGTATCTGGTTTTTGTGCGAAAACTAAAGCCTCCAAACTTTATGTTTAAAATTGAAATGGTGCTGAATGATATCCTCTCTTTACAGCTCAAGATTATTAGGTTATCTACATAAGTTATGCATTTCGTTACTGACCATGATATGAACTTTGGATTATGATCATAACATAACATATTGGTCATGCAGATCTTTACTGAATCTGTTTCGGTTTCACACAAGATGAAGTCTTGTTTGCAGTGAAATCAATGGCAAAACTCCTCTACCTTCAACCAGCTTAGGATTTTTACCGTCCAAACATCCAAATCAAGAAAAAGTATACCCTCGTGTTTACTGGATCTAGCTACCAGAAATGGTAAATCAAGTTTATAGGCAGGGAATCTAGTCTGTTGTTTCTGTGTTATTGCTTTTCCTTCCAATTTCAACTTTTAAAATATATTATAAATTCATTTTTGGCTTTTCCTAACAATTTTTAACTTGGTTATATTAAAATGAGTTAGAAAATATGGTCTTTTGCCTTCTTCTGACATGATTTGACAACTAGACTTTTCACATCTGTGTGTGTGTGTGTGTGTGTGTGTGTGTGTGTGTATGTTTGTGTACATTTCTGCATGTTCCAGTTTTAATTACTATATATGTAAGGGTAATCATTAGAAACACACAAGCCAATGCCTGTTACTCTCCCACAGATCTAGGTTCATATTAGAAACTTGTGAATAAGGCCTCTATAAAACTTCAGTCAATAAGTGTTTAATACAGATATTGACAAAGTTTTATAGGGTCTTGATTCATAAAGGACTAGCGCTAGCAGTATTGAGCACTATTCATGATTTGCATTCTAAATCACCTTGCAAATTGATGGCACTTATCTGAGAGGAAAGTTAAAAAGTTTAGTGTTGAGCAGCCGCTGCTCAGGAAAGTAACTGATTAAGTACCAAACCAAATAGAACTATAAAGGGGATTTATGCTACTCAGACCATCTTGTCTAATTGAAAAAATATATATTTATGCCAAACTGGAGGAATGAATGTGTTTGTGCTTTTAATTTATTTTTCAATGTCACGATTCTTCGCATGCTGGCAGTATCTTTCCACAGAGGCATGGGCTTCTGCAGGTGATGCTTGCAGACACTGAGGAATATTATGCAGAGAGTACATATACCCTGGATAAGTTAGCCTCACTGTGTGACACTCTTCAGGCATTTCGTGTAATTATTGTGAAACGGAGCTGTGAGACATGTTCAGATCAGCTACTATAGACACCTTACAGGGGCTTGTGATCCCTGAGGGCTGGCCTTATCTGTAAAAATTGAGGCAAAGAAGGCATTCAGTGTCTCTGCTTTTTCTGTGTCTATTGTCACTGGGGCCCCTGCCCCATTTAACAGCAGGCCCACATTTTCCCTAGCTTTCCTTTTGCTGCTTATGTACTTAGGCAAGCCTTCTTGTTACTCCTCACATCCCTTGCCAGTATCAGCTCTGCGTGGGCTTAGCTCTCTTAACCCCATCGCTCCATGCTTGGACAGTGGCTCTATATTCCTCGTGGGTCACCTGTCCCTGCCTCCCCATCTTGCACACTTCTTTTTTTATGTTTGAGTTTAGTCAAGAGACTAAGTGGAGAGAAGATGTTCAGTGCTTGCTTGCTTGCTGGTGTTAATATATCTAACTAAGAGACTATGGAAAAGATAAAGCAATCATAAAAATATCCATATATTCAGGAAGGAGGTAAAACTTTTTTTATCGGTTATGAATTGCATAGTTTGCATTATAGCAATACAGAAGTGTTGATATTTTACAAAGAGAAGATGGGACGAAGGCAATAGTCCTTTTTTGGAAGGTAAGCTGGGGGCAAGGTGGTGGTGATCAGAAAAAGGCTCCTGAAAAATCTTGCAATGGAATTGTTAGAGACAAACCTTTTATCTCAGATTTATGGAAGGAAACAAAAGAACAAAAATCACATACTATTCACCTCTCAAGATTTTACTTACGGAAAAATTTCCCACATGGTGGACAAACCTATGGCAAAACAGATAACAGGAGACAGGTGAGTCCTGAGAAGCAAAGAAAGCTACTGTATCCAGAGTAAATCATGACTGCAAATACATTTGGAAATCTTGTTATTGATCTTCATAAGACAAGGAGATGAATGCCTGCACATGTGCATACGCATTAGCAAACTTTAACCCACCTGCTGACAAGAGACTGCTCTGACAGCTGTTCATTCAGTTGGAGTGTATTTTGTACATGGTTACAAAAGATATGAGCCTGCCAATTTGATAGACAGTCTCTTTACTGTTGTGTAGGAAGAAGGAGAAAGCATTATTTTAGTAATTGACCCCTTTTACTTCATAAACTTGTAGGAACAGTGTCAGAAATGTTGCAAGGGCACAGAATTATGCTATTATAACACTACAGTCCAGAACACACATATTCTCATAATGTGAACTGAACACAATGTGTTTAGCAAGTCCTTCGACAAAAATACACATCTGTGTATTTCATCATCTCTACATGTACAGCGCTGTTCATAATCCTTACCTTCATACAAATCCTTACCCTTTCGACAGCTAAGATGGAGGAGGCAGAGGGACTTATGGCTGAACTGGGACTCAGCATATTGCAGTCACTTTCGATATTTCTGTATATTTAATATTTCTATATTGGGGTCAGATTTCTGGTTCTGCCAGTTTTTTGGCACCAAACTAAGTTTAATCTTTGATAAAATTAAATGTATGAAACAAAGGTGCTAAATTATAATCAATATTGTTATGCCAAAAAAACCCTGTCATGACAGGCTTGCATCAACACGACTATACTCACTGCTGTGTAGTTTATGCCAGTTTCCAGAACTGACCTGTCTCCTGTAGCAGATTTTGAGACCACAGCAACTTCTGGAAAACTATAACAGCAAAACCTTCACACTTACTCTCTAGGCTTATTTCCTTCATCAGTAAGACAATGCTTTCTTCTTCCTACAGGTCATACTCTTTCTGCATAGTCTGTGGACAGAAACTGTCACATGTTTGTATATAGCAAAATGCTTCAAAACTGATTGGAGGCCCTATGCATTATGGCAGCACAAAAATAAAAGTATATCTTAGAACATTTGATGTGTGGGTTGAATTTCTAATTATTCATATTACTAGTTAAAACCTAGATACTACAAATCTTCACTCACCCAATTAGTCTTTAGCTATTGAAGACAGGGAGACTTTCGGTATGGGTAGAGTCAATTTATATCAATCATAGTTTGCAATATTGGCTTTTTGGTTTTGTTTTCTCTTTCAAACACTCACTTCAGTATAGTGATATTTAAGAATTTCAGTTCAAGATCCTGTATGGATTGACTCAGCTGAAGATGCTGTAAAGAAAAAAGGCTTCATATATCTTGGACACTAGCCTACATCTAAACTGACAGATCCTGGAGAGCTCTATCATTTCCAGATCCAGAAACTTGTTATATCCTAATCTCATACAGAGGCCAGAGTGGTGAGTTCCCAGTCTCCTCTCCTCCCCACCACATGTACACTCCACTTCTCTTTCCTGGCAAGGGAGAAACCCCCAAACCAGGAAACAACCAAGGTAACCCAGATCATTTGTCCAACACGGAGAATTAGAAAACAGGACCCTTCAACATATCACTGCCCACAGTCCCTTAAAAGCAACCTTCTTGTTCTTCACACATCCAGTGCCTGGAAGTCCCAACCTTGCTTTCTCTTTCCAATATAACTTACAACAAAATATGCAGGGAAAGGGGAGGCTATCCTCCCAACCACTCTGTATACAGTAACAGCCAGCAACAAGGGGCGACCAGGCTGGTCCCCAGAAGAGGCAATGTGATCTACACTGTCACGAACTTCAAGGCATTCTGACTCATGTTTCACTTTGCTCTCTACAGCATTTTTTGGAACCCGGCACATTCAGGCAATACTTGTATGGTGCCAAGAAAGCCTAGAGCACTTGAGGTCTGAGCCATATTCTGTCATACTAAATAGGGTCTCTCATTTACATTACTAACAGCTGAGCCAGCCTCTTAAATGTAGCTAAATATTATTAGTCATTATAGAGAGAAATTTAACTTTTGCCACTTAGAGAATTTTTATATTTATGGCTTCAAGAACAGAATTACCTGATTTCAACAGTTCTTATCCACTAGTATATTCTTCACTTTCTATCTAGTGTTACTGGTTTATTATATTGACCTCGTTTCCACTGTCACTGCAATTTAACTTCCATATTTGTATTTCACAGATATTTTCTATAATTTAAAAAATTACAGCTACAGTATGAGAGCAATAACAGTCACACAGTAAACTTTGCATTCAGATCATAGTCAGTGTTCCCAGTTTAAGGACTCAAGAGGAGACAACCTGCATAAAGTCAAGCTAAAGTGATAAAAATGGTCAGAGTGGGTGGATGAAGACAGAAAAATGAGGGAGAAAAACAGGATTTGTAATATGAAAATCCTGGAGACATTTTCTTCTGAAATCTTAAGTATCAGAATTTCTTAAACTGTGGTCCACAGAGCTCTTGGGATAGTATGCAGAAAGGGAAGTTGCTAAAATGTTTGCTCCTCCTCTACTGTAAAGTAATAGCCAAAAAAAGACCCATAAATTTTCCTGATATTGTCTTGACTGCAATGGCAACTACCGTATAGAACCAAGTCAAGTAAGGCAGAGAAAAAACTTGTGCACCTACATGGCTTGATAAGCAAGCTCCCCATTTAGGGAGTTAGGCTGTGCTTAGAGTTTTGTGAAACATCAGGAAAGGGATGTTTTTTCCCAGTAGGTATGAAAAAAATGAAGGAAAAACAGATAGGGTTATGGTTTGCATACAGAGTCATACATACTTTGCTACCGAGACAGATCCAGAGGTTATTGTCTATATAATTTCTTAAACTGAAAGCAAACTGTTACAGGCACATTTTCCCTGTATACTATGGTATTTATCTGCACATAACATCAAGGACTAGATTCTTAGAGATCTAAATAACAATAAAATAGGTTAAATACTGGTGTGGACAGAAAGATAATTAAAATTTACAAAATTACTACTTCTTGTATTGCTTGGGGCAAGATGGGGGTGGGAAGGTCCAGACTGTAATCTAGACAGCCAAGCTGAAAAGCTCTGCAAGTATCTAAAAGTCTGACCCAATTTTTCAGACCCAAGTATTAAAACTAAGGATGGGTAACAAGGCAGTTTCCTCATTTGAAATAAATTTTAGACTTTCAGCAGTTCAGACCTGGGAAGAATACCTGTATTTTCTAGTGGGAAAGTTTATATTAGAGAATTTGCACAATTTTAACCCATTTGATTTAAACACTGTTTCAGAAATGTAATCAAATACTTTAAGGAGTTTAATTCTTGCATTAATAAATTATCAGAACAAATGAAACACTGAGGACTAAACCAATCCCAGTGTTTCTATTAAGAGTCTGAAAACTCCAAATGCGTTTAGCTGAACTGGTGTGGTTTATCCAAAGGCCTTGCCAAAGTGAAATGACAGCCCACAATTTATACTGCCTTTCATGCCATTTCAACATTTGCTTTAGTAAATTGCTTCCATCTCAGCATCTTTGCTCCTTTAGGGATATAAGATTTTCCTTAATTCTACACAGTTTGGAATGTTATTCTAAATTATACTCTGCAAAGATCCAGGTTTCTTCAAAATTCACATCAGTAGCAGCACCATCTTTTAGAAGTGGTTATTGCTGAAAAATAGACCTGCAACAACTGAACTATCCAGATGTGAAAATGACCTAAAGAGTCACTCATTTTGTTTATGCATCCTAAGTTTCCTCTACCCCTCTATTTTGATATATATTTTCAATTGCCTGTTCAATTGCTTTGTTTTGGCCCTGACCCAGTAAAGCGTTTAAATATATGTTTGACTTAAAGTTATTTGGGGCAAGACCTGACTATGTATTTTCTATAAAATTCTTACCACAACAGTGAGTGGTTGTTATAATGGTGGACAGTCAGATTATATAGTGGTATTTAACTACAGTAGGATGAAGATATGACGTTACATGTAGAGAGGGAAACAGAAAGCCTTCTGTTTCTGCATGGTACTGCTTCTGCTTTTGTTTTTTGACTCAGTTGATTCTTCCTTCTTGTCTTTTTCAAATTTCCATCAGAATTCAGGGGAAAAAGGAAAAGGAAAAGATTTTTAAGTCCAAGAGATTTTACAAGTGTTCAGAAAGAATTCTATCTTTTACAGCTCAGACCCCCAAATTTTTCATGGTTAAATGGATCTAGCACTTACATAGAGTTCAGAAACTCTTTCCTTTTTTAAACTTTTTCCAAAGCTGAAATATTTTCTTTTTACTGTGTAGCTAACAGTTAGGGTATAAAATCCATTAAAATTTACAGCATATGTATTAAAGTTTTTGATTTAAATTTTGTTAGCGAGATGGTTGTAACTAATTTTAACTTTAGGTTATGCTTTTCAGAAGGTAAGTTAATAACTTGGATCTGACCAAGCTGATTAGCCTGCCTAAAAAAATGAGTTTCTTTGTTTGGGTTCAAATAGCTGCAACTTAAGGCAATGGCACTGTCAAAAAAAACCCAAAAACAAAAAACAACTCCCCCCCAAACAGCCCTCCTCTCCAAACAACAGTTCAAGACTCATCAGAGTTTTTCTTCTAGGCTTAGTCCTGCTTTTCTGTCTGTTGGAGAAAGCAAAGACCTTGCCTTAGAGCCTGGAATGAAACTCCTCCTGCAGGCCACTAAAGGAAGACTATTAGTGACAGAATACCTCTAGCTTTACCTGTGGTGGTTTGCTGTCTCCGGTTAGAGCTTTTCAGACTTTCTTTGGGGTGTTTCTGCTTCTTGATTCTCTAGATTTTTTTATTAATCACCTGCCAATGTCATACCAAATTTGCTTTCTCCCAAAAGCCAGTCTGTGCCTGGACATAAGGCATCTCTCTATATAGCCATGTCATTTTCTCCTAGCCACTACCTATATGCCTTCTTTCCATCACATACCTGTTCCGGGAATTCCAAATCCTTCATCTTCACTGGTCTTAAACTCAGCAACAAGCTGGTCTAAGCTCTTAAAAAGCCAGCTTGTCCTAGCATAACTTGGATGAAAAGCTTTGAAACCGCGATTCAGAATAGACACCATCAAGAAAAGAAAGAGATGATTGAAACAACAAATAATTTTAGATTTGATATGAGAATCTGGCAGATCTTTATTATCTGCAGCACACAGTCTGCCAAAATGCAGTGCCTGAGCAGTAAAGATATCTCATTGCAGCTGCTGAGGCATGAGTCCAAGCCATACTCAGGTTTTGTACCCAAAGATGCTCTCAGTCAACTCAGATGAGAATAGTTGGTCTTTCAGCTTGTAGAGTTAAAGATGACTAGAAATGAACAGTGTCCACAAGACCGCCTTCTGTGTCCTCATTTATGGGACCCTAGCAGAGAATCTGTGCTGATGACATCTACACCATGGAAAACTGGCACATCTTCTCTGAACACAATTATTTTAGAATGCTCCTTCTTTGCTGAGAAAATCGAATCAGAAGTTATGAAAATTAACTTGCAAAAAATATGAAAAAGGAACTTGAAACAGACCTATAATTATCCAAAATGAAAATTAATTAAATGAAATAGTGACCTTGTCTGAGGGTGGAAGATAAGAGGTATGGAGCCTCAATAGGGTGCAGTTGAGTCAGTTCCCATGTTTCCTGGCAGTCATGACAAGACATGACAGTTCCTCTGTTGGAGAAGAGGAATAATGTCCCTTCAGCTGTAAGTACAGGTAAACCTGATTCTAGTCTAGAGCAAAACTGTACCCAGTAATTTCAGTCTGTATCTTCTGTAGCTAGCTCTTAAAAACCTGCAGTTTCATATATTCTAGTGCATTTATTCATACAGCACTTAGGAGAGAGAGTGATATTAGCCTTCTATTATGAAGGAGAAAATTAAGTGTAGACGGTCATTGAGACTTACATGAGGGGACATTCAATGGCTTTTTTCTAGTCCCTTTGCTTAGGCTTCCTTTCTGTGAAAACTACTTTTGCACTTCTTTTTGTCAAAGAGATTTAGACACAAAGATGATGACCCACAACAGTGTACAGTCTGCAAAAGTTGAAGAATGGGAGTTAATACTCCCTGAAGCTGAGGAAGGCATTGAAAGTAGGTTTCCCACATCTGGAGTGAATGCCCTAATTACAGTGCAGTGCAGAAGTGGGGAGCGTCTACTATCTCTTGATAATGCTATGTTTTGCATTGAACTCAGCCAGGTCAGGTGCCGAAGCAAGTCTAAAATACATCTGTCATAGCAGGTCCCTAGGAGACTTCAGCATAGTTTGTGAATCCTAGCTAGGCTCAAATATAACATAAATACCAAACCACTCACTCCTGCTAAAATGATGGTACTTCTGGTTGTGCACAGAAGCAGAACTCTGGATACTAGGGGAATTTACTAGTGAAAATGTTGGCATCCATGGACTTTCTTTCTCCTTGTCAGAGCACAAAATTGGTCCAAGTAATTAATTAACTCCCTCACAACTGGATTCTTTTTACTCTGTGCAACAAAAGGAAGCATTTGTAGATGGCTCAAGATTCCTTTGCAGTCATACAAGCTGCTTATTTATGTAGCACTGACAGATATGCAATACAGTAAACAAGATTCTCAGCTGCGAATGCATGTATTTGAGCAGAGGATGTTGGCTAATCAGAGAATTAGTTAGGACTCCCCAGTCCCCAGTCTTTCTCTGTGCTAAAACAGGTTAAAATGCCTGGAGGGTTTTCTGAAATTATGTCTTCTGGCAACAGCTTTAAAGCAATTATCATGGAGTATCTAAACACAATGAAATCCAGCCATGCCTTTGAGATGCTCCCCTGCTTTATGCTGAGGGAGTGCAAGAGTTAGCACAGGAGATGGCTATTCCTACAACACATGCATTGAGGATGCCACATAGTTCTTCCAAATGAGAACAGAGAATCTGGTATTTTCTTTCATTCATGGATGGTCACAGTCAAAAATCTGGAGTAATTTATCTCAGTGGATGCATCTCCACTCATCCCCCATCCCCCCTAATTAATCTTTCATTCCTCCTAGACTAATTACTTGATTTTGGATGTGAATTTATCATAATTCCATTGCTCATAGAAAATCTGAATATAACCGAACCTCATCTGATCTCAGTATCTCTGTCATGGTAGAGGGAGAAAGAAAAAGACAAGAGAATTCATGAGGGGAAAGAGAAAAATGTAGCTGGGAAAAAAACAGTAGAAATCTTGTATTCTTACTTCAAAACAAAAGAACAAACCTTGTTATTTGTATTGGATCTGATCTTTTCCTTAAAATAATAGACAGAATCCATAGATCAAGAGCAGATCTGGATCTAAATAGCCAAAAGTAATCGGTGTTGTTTTGCTGAACCTGCTAGATTCAGGTTCAATGCTAGTTCTAAGACTTAAATCTCATTAATATAAGTGTAGCAGTTCATTCTACCAAACCTTTGCCCAAAATTTCCAATCAAAGGTGTTTAAGAACAATAGTAAAACTTTGTACGGATTATTTAGCAGAACACAAGCAGAGGAGAAACTGAGCCTGTGCTCACAGATTCCTAAGGAAGAAGGACATGGCATTGCTTAATCAACAGTTATGTTATTTGGGTTGCCAGATTCAGTTCTCTGGCCTGCTAGACCTCAAATACTGTCTGTGGAGTTTGATTTTCTGTTGGGGCTCCTCGACACTAAAGGTTTCCAGCCTCCTATCTCCTGTTCTGAAAACAATACCAAAACAGATGAACACCTAACTAGATTCGTTCTTTCCTTCATCCTGTCATCAGTCTTTGAAGATAAGGCTATAACATAATGGACATTATAAATGAAAAGACAATTTGAATTAAATCAATTGCTTTAAGTTTCTGTCTGATACACCTAGTGTTAGAAAATACTACATGCCTGAAAAATATAAAATATTTAACTATTTCCTGCCAAATCTGAACTGTATTTTACTCATCAACTTCATCCTGTTCTTAGGCAGCAATCCCTGCAGTTCTGCCTTGTTATGATCAGATGAGGGCCTAAATCGCAGCGCTGAGAATTATAGCTGTTCTTTGGTACACACTTCATTGCAACTTTTAAACGGTGAGAAGGTACTTTCAAGAAGATGCCAGGAGATTTATGAGGAAAGGAAAAACAAAAATGTTGTTGTCAATTATGATTTGTATTAAAATAATGTTTTGAAGCCAGAGACTGGAGCTTTGTTGTGGTGGGCACATGTACATCTCATGTAGTCAAAAACAGTATTTACCCCATAGAATTTGCAGCCTTAACATATTGCAAAGGGAAAAGGTGAATGAGCATGAATGTATGTGATAAGGAAACAGTGACACAGGTGGTGCTGGGAGAATAAGAACCATCCTCAGCACACCGGTTTTTTGGTCACTGCCAGGTGCTCCACAGCAGAACAGGAACTGGTGTGAAGCCACTTGCTGAGAAAGGCTTAGAGGAAAGCACGGAAGTGCCCACAGGAAAACTTACCTGGTGGGTAGTGAAGGCCTGTGCTGGTTACAGCATGCTAAAGTTTCCTAGGCTGTTGTGGCACACATTTGGTGAGGTAGTCCACTGTCCAAGAGCTCTCTGTGCAAGCACCAGTCTAGTGCTGGGCTGCAAAATTTATTTCCCAGGTTAATTACATGAAGAAGACAAACTGACTGCCATCGATGTGTGAGTTTGTACAAATTGCCCCTCTCACCACCTTCTCCCCTAACCCTTCTCTTCCCACTCTTCTCTGCAGGGTTGACTTAAATGGGGAGAATAGGTCTACTTTAAAATCAGGACAGGGATCAAATGGAGCACCACTTGTAAAGGTGCCCAGAAATTATGCTATCTCAGCACTGCCTAGTCTCCTGTGTTTCTGCAGTGTTGGCGACTCGAGATTTTGATGTGAATCTTGCACTATTTCATTGCAATCAAAATGGCTTCGGAAAGCTCCATTTTTGTGAAAAATTCTGAGATTTGGACTTGCTTCAATTTGGAATGAACCCATATGTTAAGTTCTTGGAATTTCCTGTAGGAAATACCATTTTTCAACTGACTCCACTCTGGAGGGTAAGACGAGGCTCATTCATTGACAGCAGAGCATGAAGGAGCCTCTGTGTCACCATCTTTGTTTTAGTTATTCTTTGAACAAATTGAAGTTTGCCAGCCCTGTAAGCAAGAAGACCCATTTATTTCATATAAACTACTGACTCTCAGGTGTTTTATCTTTCAGTCATTCCTAGTCTTTGAATTTGCAAAGGCAAGAGACAATCTATTCTGCTATACTGTATCCTATGCACAGCTCTATAAAATTCACAGAGATAAACCGGAAAAGGCTACATTTTCTGTATTTGTTTTATTCTTTAAAAATGGGGTATGTTGTTTTTCAGTTTGTACAGATCCTAAAACATATTTACAGGTAAGTTGAAGTGGTTCCAAGAATACCAAGTAATCATAAAGGTCATTTGATAGATTCATGAGCCATTTCTAAGGCAAGTGAGGAAGTCTTTATTTAAGATTAACCTTACCCAGGTTGATGCTGGTGATATGTTGCATTCTTGAAGTCCTTTGGGATGAAGGCACTAAGCAACTGGAACAATTATATGCAGTGTGGAAATATCTGCTTTACACATAGATTGGCAGATATTGTACTCTCATGTCTGAATATATTTCTCCGTACTGGTTCAGCTCATAACTTATTATGAACAGTTTTTATTCTTTCTTGCTAGCATATGTCTGCTTTTATCTCATCCATTATTGGCACATGTGTCCTCACAACATAATACCATAGCGGCCATTTTAGTATAACAGATGGGCAAGAGGATTATTTGTCTTGATACTTCATTCAGAAACCACGTTTTGTTTATATTTTGTATTGACATTAAAAAGCTTTTCAACCAATGGGGTTTTTCTTCTGTGTTATTTTCATTTTATTTTATTTTTTAGTGATCCAAAAAGGCATATAATTTTTTTTCTGCTTCAAGAGCAGAATGATAGCACTGCCTGGGGGCTACCCATAGCAGTGTGCTAGCTTCCAATGCAAATCAAACACAAAGGCTGATGAAGAAGAGATACAAAATTGCTACTGTATCATCGAAAATAAAACTTAAACATGAAATTCATAGGCTGCATGCTTGGTAATGCCAAGAAAAAAAAATGGAAATAATCAATCATCTCAGAAAAAAATAAAGAAGCAAATTCCTCACAATGAATTTTTAGATTTACCAGATACATTTTGGTTTCAAATTTTTATACTACAATCAAGCAGAAAAGCAAAGCTGGGAATAGCTTACTGTTTTGGGGAAGCAAGGAATGAGGTAGGATCATTTGATTGCATATAATTGTATGGGGTTTGTCACGTTCTCTTCCACTGCAGCACTGAAAGTTTAGGCTTCAGACACGGATGACCTGATCATCATAAAAACGTCCTTCATGGTGAATAGAATTGTCATCCCTCTGAACTGAAACTAGAACCCTCCTTGGGCTTTCCTCATCCCAGGATTTCATGTTTTAGCAATCATCGTACAAAACTAAAGCTAAACTACCATCCTTAATATGTATTTCTGTAAAAAGAGATTCATATTCCTAGAGCTTGCAGTCCTTACTTAACACATAAATCAAAGGAAAGTTTTACTGTCCAAGTAATGCTATATCTGGAATGGACCACTGGTGGATTGATATTCCTTAGGTTAAACAACTGACACTGATTCAAAGAGCAAAGTCTGGATTGAAATGCACATGTTTAAACTCACTATGTTGCAGAAAATTAAAATCTGG
This sequence comes from Apteryx mantelli, assembly GCF_036417845.1. Classification (NCBI taxonomy): domain Eukaryota; kingdom Metazoa; phylum Chordata; class Aves; order Apterygiformes; family Apterygidae; genus Apteryx; species Apteryx mantelli. The sequence goes on from NC_089979.1 coordinate 64,622,624, forward strand.
GGGTTTAGATCAGCCAGAACTTGTACTTTAGGGATCCGGGTCTGAATTTTTATCATGTCTGATCCTAGAAGTTCATTTGTAGCAATTTCTAGGTGATTAAAAAAAAGAAATCTTTTGAGCTCTTTTCTTTCACGAAAATACTGAGAAGAGACTGCACTGCTCAGCTAATCATTAGTGATTTTATAGTTAAAATCATTGTTGATTGGTACTAGTGACCAGTTAAAGATGAGATAATAAAATCAGGTTCAGATGCCCAACAGAAGAATTTTAGGAACATTTAGCTAAAATTAAAACTTCCTAAGGGAACATTGTGACACCCCTACCAGGACAATTTAATCCTACTTCTATAGGTCCATGCCCAGTTTCTCCAAAAGCTTATATATAAACTAATACTGGAAACATGCAAGTTGGTACATTACATGAAACCATTGGTTTCTATTACATACCAGAGAGAAACAGAATGTCTGTGTATTTGATTTTGTTTTGTTTTGTTTTGTTTTTATACAGGACAGCTCAACCAGAGGGTAGAAAAGGCAAAAAACTTGCATTTAGAAATTATACAGAGATTTTTCTTTGTGGACTATTTTCAACATTCAGCTAACTGAGTTCTACAATGTTAATATTTGAAATACACTGTGACTGAAATTTATTAGCAAAATATGATAGAGCAGTTAAGTGGGTTGCAATTTAATTTTCCTAAAATGACATCACTGTAATAGATTTAAAAAACTTCAAAATTTCATATTTTCCCTCGTTTCTTTTGTCCAGTCTCAGATTTTTCATGTCATAGAAACAAACATATGTGAACATAAGTACTGGTAATACTAAACTTTCAAATGTTGCTGTTCCCCCAGCATGCCAATTACTTCTAGAAAGTTTGGGTTATCTAAAAATGTTTCTGTTCGATTCATCTTCTCCCTCAACCTTTTCTGATTTTCTGGATTTCCTGGTTATTCAACTGAGCACAAATTGCTGTTCATACAGATGCACTGCCATGATTTCTGATTTGCAGGCTGTCACTCCCATTAATAACCTGCTAGGCTGTCATGCTGTCATTCCTTGTTGCTGCAACGATTTGTTTCAAACATAGTGGCTGATTCACGAAGAATAAAAAAAGCGGTTGTCCTGTTTTACAGGAACCTCAAAATATTTATGCAGAAAATGTGTGAAAAGCACACACACCACTTTTATCCTGAAGAATGTGATTGCCAAATACCCAACTTGTTTTCCTGAGAGGAGAAAGAATACAGACTGAATCCTCCACTCATTTTTTTCTTTATATTTCTATATAATAAAATCTTCCTCTTCTAAAATTTCCCAGTTTCAGTACCAGAGCTATGGTATGATGATTCCTCAGGACGATGCAATGGCTTAAAAACTGATATCAAAGCAGATTTTAGGGATTTTTTTTATTTCTTGCCTTGCCATTCTCAGAAGTATGAATGGCAGTTATCTTAGCAACAAAAGAGAAAAATATATCAATGCCCTTCAGTCTTTTGTTTTCCCTTCCTGATTCACAGGTATTTGGTCAAATTTCACTCTCAGGGATACTGGGGCAGCCTCATTGATTCTTACAGGTTTGCACTTCTGAAAATGAGAAAACAACGTGATCCACTGGATTCAATGTTCAATATTTCTTTATATTGTTCGGCAACTGCGTGTCTGTCTGTGTTTGTGAAAGGTCAGGTAATTTTCGGGATGGGCAAAACCTCACTGATGAATGCACCAACACTTGCTTCTATACAAAGCAGAAAACAAACCTGAGCTGAATCAAACCTGTAAAGGTTTTGGCCCATCCGCAGGAATGCAGAAACTCCCCTTGACCTGCAAATTCGATAGGATGAACCTGATGACCGAGTGATAGCAGAGCCTTTCCCCTTGCTGTACCTATTTTTTCCAAGAGCTTTCTTGAGCGTGGGCAGTGTGCCGGAACATCTCCCGCAGAGGCGGATGGCCCCCTCCCAAAACACCTCATCCCAGCACTGGCAATCCAGCTCACATACTCCCTGTGTTTAGAGGAGGCTGGAGCTGCCAGGAGCTGAGCTCCTGCACTTTTTCTGCAGCCGAGGCCCAACATTGGCACCTGTCCTGAAGAAACACGCAGAAGAAAGTTTCTGAAGAATAAGAGAACAAAACAGGATGCTAACGTAAATCAAAACTGGAATAGAAAGGGAATATGGAGGCTATTTGGATCTCAGCTGTAGTGCTGGCTCCCAGTTTCTCGTTTCCCCCCTGCCATCCCCAGGCTGCTTCTCTCCAGCCCAAATCTGCTCTATTTCAGCTCTGTAAAGTTCCTGCTTTCCTTCCGCTCATCTCCCCGTGCTGCGCTCTGTCTGCTTTGAGTACTACCTACAGATGGCTGCTAATGAGTGAACTACTTTAAAACACCTACTTAAAAATACTTAAGTCATTAAGCTGACTTTGTACACTGCAATTTAAACTAATATTTTAAAGAGGCAGCCTCCCAATTACAGCACTATTGTTATCTGCCATAAGACTTGCATATTAACCCACCTGAAAATGTGTCCCTGCCAAACAGTATCAGCAGCCAGTCCCAAACCTGTCAATGACATAGTATTTTCTAAATTGATGTTTAATTAATGAAGTACTACAGCAACAGGTTTTCTCTCTCCTTTTTTAATTTGATCTCCATGGCATTATAGGAACCTAAAGCTTCCACTAGGCATATATTCCTACAGTTTCCTTGTCAGAGGAAATGTATATTCATTTTAGACTTGCAGAGGCAATTACAGTAGCCACCAGTTGCCTACAGCAGCTAATCAAAGTGATAACCTGCAAGTTCTCAACTCCCCATGAGACAACCCACTTGCCTCCAGCTGATGAATGCCAAAAGAGCAGCATGGGCCCAACAGTAATGACACTGTCATTTAAGAGAAGTTTTTAACTAACCCATAGTTTTATAAAGACTCTATTAACATCTCATAAAAAGAGGTCTAGATGAAACATTCTAATAAGATTTTCTTTAAAAGGGAAATACCAGCACTGATGTAACTGTCTGTTGTAAAATATTAAGCTGGAATTCGCCTACTTGTAACCTTTGCGCCTCTCATGTTGTGAAAAGGGATGAAATCTTTCCCAACTGTTTTCAAGAGTGTGACTAACCTCTGACTAATATCCTACCATGCCCTTGTCCAAGTCCAGCCACACACTCAAGCACAAGTGTCATCTTAAACAAATGGACAATGCCATGGATTTCAAAAGGATTAAAGGGCTTAAAGTTAAGCACATGGGAGCACTGTAGAAAAGTGGGCTATAATGATACTAGAAACTAGTACTCCAGATTGCTAGTTTCCATATTAATAGGTGTTGCCTACAACAGCAATTTAGCAAAGCAAGCTTAAAAAGTAAAAGAAGACAGATTTTATAAACAGACCACAATTATTTGCTAAAGGAAGAAATTCATCACCCTGGTAGAATTCCTTTCAGTTTTTCTATGTGACCAGTCTCTTGATTTTGCTGAAATTCTGTCATTTAAGAACATACACGTATTTGGCAATGATATGACCCTCTCCACAATTTGCCACTATATTAATGACAAAACCAGCATGAAAGATACACCCTATATTTTTTGTTTTATTTCATCAGCATATTTCAGAGTTCAGTGTATAAAAATTTTAAGTAAACTGAAGGAAAATGTTTGAAGACTGCTTCTAAGAAGACCTTTATTTGATTCAGTGTCATAGACTCTGCAACCAAACAGAAAAGAACAGCTTCATGGTTTCATTAAGAGCCTAAAAAAAACCCAAAAACAAACAAACAAACAAACAAAAAAACCCACAGAAACCCCTTCCCCTCTGAAATGTAAAAGCTACCCATATGAAGAAATTCTCAGCAGCTATGCTGTTATTCTAATCTAGTTATTAAGTCTGAGGTTTCTCTTTAAGGCTTCCGGTCAGGTTTTGACATTGGAATTCAGGATATTCTAATTAGGTTCGGATCCTGCAGGAGATGTTTCTGGCTTCTTCAGTATGACGTGAATCTTGGAGGACTCCAGTCTGTAGGCTGCAAGGAGAACGGCTTAGATTAGTACAATTTCCTATCCATGTTGCACTCATTGTCCAGGGAATGAACTTCTGTTCTACCATTTCCTAGTCTCATTAAAAAGTTGGTAAGTTTTTAAAGACTACAGTTTCATTTTTTTAGGATTGCCACCACCTGCAGTGGACATTTCACGCTTTGAAAGACAAACATTGTCATACTACTGTTATTATTTGCTTTACACTGGCACTCAAAGGACCTAAACAAGGCCAGGGTCTGTTGTTCTGAGTACTCCACAGCAATACAGTAAGAAGCGAGCCCCACCTTGGGAGCTCAAAGCATAACCAGCTCGAAGATCACACCAACTCAGCAATGTCAGAAAAAGCAAATCTTTTCCATACCAAGCATGAGGAGAAATAGTTTATCTTGAAGTGTAGGGAAAATCTTCAGGCGTATATCTCTCCGAGGAGCACTTGGGCTGAGGGAACGCGCCAGCAGCAGCAAAGCCCAGCCAGGGGTCTACTGCTGGCACGCTTGCCCCTGTCCCCTGTCAGGGTCCACACCCACTCCCTGCCTCTGCGAGAGGACTATGACAAAAATCCCATCATATTCCTATCTGCACCTCCCTCCCCACCCTGGAGCAGGCTTCATAGTCTCTCCTTCAGCATTAGGGAGGCAAAAATTAGGGTGCCAGGGTGGAAGAGAGCGGGCGAGCCATTGGGCTGGGACTCTCCAGCAGAAGCAGGCACTCAGGCTGCATGGACAACTGCTTGGAAAAAGTGGTGCCTGGCACAGGGAGCTGCCCTGCTCTGTAAAATACTTCTGAAGAGGATATGTTTGAGGCAAAAAGGATATATAACTTTGGCGGTTTAGTGCTGGCTATTTTTATCTTTCAACAGATTACAACAGGCCTAAATAAATGGATTTAATAGGCATAAGGCAGCTATGGTAGACAAAATGAAATGAAAAATACCCTTTAATAGCTAAGAGACATCTCATCCCTGTGCACTATATATTTGCGCTATATATTTGCTCATGTAGGCCACTTTTCATCACTGGTCCCCAGTACATCAATAATAACTGAAGCCCAGAAACTCTTTGCCTGTCATACTTTCATGACTTTTTGACTTTGCCTGGGGGCTCATGATAGGCCTGGCTATGAATTCATTTTCTGTGGGATAGGCTTCTTGTAAATGACCCCAATCTGATGTGATGAAATGCTGAAACTCTAGCAATTCTTTCATTTCAGTGGGAGTTATGCATGTCTGCGCCAGGACTTCACTCATTTCTTGTCTCCAGATCTCCTTGACAACTTCAGTAGACTATGGGAAAGCAAAGTTCCACCTCACTTTTTTTTTTCCTCCTTTCCCCAATTTCTACCAGTGATGAATACACTTAGAATACAGTTGGAAAAGTGATCATATGGAAAGATGCTCTTTTACTCAACAGTCTTGCTTCCTATTTGTGACCAGGGTCAGAACTTGTGATTTTCTAGAGTTTTTGAACAGCAAAAGTACATTTCTAATATTTTTCTTTTTCTCAGCAAAGCATACTATAGTTCACACATCAGGAGAAGAGTGTGGATTCTAGTTGGGCTAGTATGGGAATAGAAGCTTGGAAGTGCCTGGAAAGTGGGACAATATTTCCATGAAGATTTTGTCATTTCTGTTTTATATTACAAACTTTAGCAACACAAATGAACACAAAGACTCACAACTGCAAACTTCAAAATTTTCTGATTTACCTTTTGAGGCAATGGTTAGCTAAATTCTAACTGCAGGACCAAACCCTCTTCTGATAAATGTTTTACATGAACTATAAGAAAATTATACCTTTGGAGTCATGAGACAAACCTGAAGACAGTTCAGAAATAAATGGCACAGAATTTGCCTTGCATAATCTCTAATGCAAATAAGGACCCCCAAGGAATGAACAGCTTTCCTTTCCCGTCCCGAGTAAAATACCTTTTAGAAACTGCATATATTTGATCTGAGCCGCTGAAAGACAATAACCTAAACCCTTCCCACAATTGTATTTCTACAGCCACTTTTCGGGGTAGAATAAAATTTAAATTTGGTCACTCTAGAGAGTAAGGAGTAAGATGATCATCCTTCGTATTTCAGATATCAATTGAAATAAGACTGGGCTCTTAAAATCTTGTTTCGTTTTCCTCCAACAGCACAGAGAGATGACACCTAACAGATGATACCGGCTGTCAGCTTTACACAACCATATCTGTAGACTTCAGACAATTATCTGTAATCAATAGCTATATCATCATGGTAATAAAATTATAGTACTTACATATAATTACACTTATGTTCAAATATATCCAGGTCCATTCAGAGCATATATCAGTGGGGTAAATCTTGGTAAGTTAGTAATTCTCAATAGAGAGGAAGGAAGGTCAGATTTGTGTTTTCAAAGAAATTATGGTACAGAAAAAGATTTTGATTTTTAGCTAGCCTTTTAATATTGTCACCCTTTTTGATTTTAAAAGAAACCGTTCTGCGTAAAACTTTTGCAGAAATTCTCCTGCTAATCCTGATTGTGTTGCTCTTTATTTTTCTACTAAATAAAATTCTCATAATTATATAATAGAGCATAGCATAGTTTATCACACGCTGATTTTGTTACTTAGGGTCAGAAATTAGTGGACACTTTTGGACTCACAGTGCTTGTAAATCAACCAAGATGAAATTTTCGTGTCAGCATAAAAAGAGGCCTGTGCTAGATTTCTCATGTTGTGCTTTCCTCATTCAGTTTCAGTGTACTGCCTCTCCCTGCTCCTTTTGTGTTCTCTTTCTATTGTCTCATTTCCTGGTCTTCTATTCTCTCCAGCTTTCTCCTTTAACTTTTTCTCCTCCTACTACTTTTTGATTCCTAGCATCGATGTTAAGAGGAGTATTCTATGCCAAATGGTGTTTTTATTGGTGTTAAAATGACTTCCATTCTTTTTTTTTTCCCCCCATATAAAGATACTGTGATACCTTGGCTATATTACAGACCCAGATTTTAGTGCTACCAGGACTTTTCCCTATGTATGTAATTAAATCCCGAGTCCCAGTCACCCTGCTGTTATGAAAAGAAAAGAAAAAAAAATCCTCACAAAGGAAAAAAAGATGCCAATATGCAGGTACCTGGGCATGTTTCACACAAGTCATTGCTTCAGCTTAAGCACATTAAAAAACAGCTCTGTACAAGCAGCAACAGGTAGGAAATGAAGGGCATTATAAAAGGACTGATAGGATCAGTCTCTTTTTTCCTGTATGACTTACATGTGTAGGCTCTTGGCAAGAGCTTCCCTGTTTCTAGAAGAAGGAGCTTTCTCCAAAAGTTCACTGCTTATGGCCAAAGCTCTAATTTTCTAAGGTTTTTCATCACAAAGAATGCTTTTTATCACAAATTTTACACAGAAATATGTCATTTTTTTTCCCAGCCACTGCTACCTGTAGCTGGGAAAATGGAAGCATCTAACAGGTTAGCACTGATGGAGAATCCGGTCTGGGTATGCCTATGCAGAAGTCAGATCTGTTGTTTCTTCAGGCATTTCCAAGTCAGTTTTACACTAGCTAACTTGGCCCTGCCAGCAGCACAGTTGTGGCGGCGCGGAGGCTGCTCAGCTCCTCCTACGGCTTCTGCAACCCACCCGGGGTTCGGTGCTGCCGCTGCGGCAGCACTAGCAGGGCACAGGTCCACACAAGCTGCAGGCAGACTGCAGTGTGCATAAGCCTTTTGTTGTTCCCCTTTGGTGTAAAGGGAGATTTTTTTCATTCTAGAAATCAAGAGGACAGATGAAAAGGAGAGGTGGCTTACCTGTGGCGCGCTTCCAAAAGCCACATAGAGTATTGACTCCTTTTGCAAATTCTCCTGATTCTCCCTGAGGAAAATGATCCTGATCTGGCCCAGGGAGAAAGGGTCGTTCAAATTCCCCTTACATCAGATCTTAGTTGAGTAACATCGAATCTGTGCTATTTCCTGAAACTGCAACACAGTGCCATTATCAAAGTGGATTTAGGTGTTTAAAACCTACAAAACGGACACTTCAGGCTAAGAGTTCCTTTTGGGAAAATAGGTTGTATCCTGAAAGCCAAGAATAGTCAGAAGATGGTCAATGTGTCTTAGGAAATAGCCTATAATTCCTTAAGTGCTAGCTAAAGAAATAACATACAGCCAGAGAAAAAAACTAGAGCTGTCAAGACCCTGAAAGATCTGATTTACAAGAGATTTTTCTTTTTCTTTTTTCTTTTCTTTCTTTTTTTCTTTTTTGCTAACTAGAGTTAAAAACAAGGTAATCACACCATAATTATAGCTTTGATCAGTTCTCTGCTGAAGACAAAAATGATTCTATATAGGTCACTTGCTGATGCCTAAATTTATCAAAACAGACTTATGTCATGATGATATCAATTTAAAATCAGTTGTGGCATACACACAAAATCTACAACTATTTCAGGTATTGTCACTAATGGCTTGTTATGTATTTCGCTATAAACTCTGTTTATAAACTATGTTTATTGTCTTATAATTAGTAGTACTAACAGTGCATAATATCAATAAGGTCATTAAATATGTAAACAATAAATAATAGTAATATTAATGCCACCAAGCAGCAGTATCTGACAGTGTCATGTGTACTCAGTCAGCCTAAGACTATATTTCTTTGCATTTCAACAGCCAGACATGGAACAGTGCCAGTCACTGGTTTAATGAACATCAAGACAACTGCAGAAGTAGCAAAGTTGGTTAGCAGTTAGTCCAAAAGAAAAAAAAAAATCTAACAAAAGATGTGAATACCAGCTCTTAAACAACTACATGGGAGGATGTGGACTTTTTGGATCCTTTCACCATTGCCCATCCTGTTTTCATAGACAACAGGTGAGACCAGGCTTCTCTGCTGTAATATCTGAACTGGTAGACCTCGCTGGCTTGTTATGATGGCTGGAGTGATAGATTTCACTTCTGGATTGTGTACGGATAAATCAAAGACAAACAACTAACTATTAAGAGCTAAGCAGATGATCCCTTGACACTGGATGCTATAATTCCTAAAACCTTTTTTTAGCAAAGTTCCTTTGGAGGAGGGTGAGTTGGGTTTTTTGTTTGTTTTTCTAATGGGAGCTTCATAATCTGTTCAGCTTTTGATATCTGTTGAATTTGGCTGGCAGTATTGGAGAGACAAGTTACAACTGAAGGAAAAACAAATGGTCTGCAAAGCAATGGAAACCCTGTAGAAGCACTGCATTGGGCTCTGTATTGACATTATCTCTTCAGGTGGAGTGTAGTGGATAAAGGTGCCTTTATACTTAGCGATCAATGTGAAGTGTTTAAATTTCCCTGTCTCTCCATCTTAGAAAACTCCATGAAGTTGTTATAAAATGAAAATGGAAACTATTGGTTGCAGAAAGGGCAACATCACGTTTTTGCCACAACCAGGATAGCACACTGAGAGTGATCATGAAATCATTAACATTTGGCATATGATTCTGAAGTAAACTGTATCTTTTAAAATTTCCTCACTTTCCAGACCAAAGCAGCAAAGTCACAAGTTTTTTTTCAGTCCTTTCTTCCCTATGTCCTAAATGAATGATCTTTGTCATTTCAGACCTCACTGCTTACTATACTGCAAGTCTTTCACCTTTAGAGGTCAGACTATCCATAACAGTCCCATGTGCAATGCCCAGAACTCCACTACTGTGGCAGGCACTAATGGGGCTTTTTGGCCACTTAGCAGTTAATGTTTCCAACAATGTGAGTATCTAGGGAACCTCTAGGGCAAATCCAAAAATATTTAATGCAAAACTAAACACTTTAACAATAAAAATTTATTTTTAGCCAAAATACTAGAACTTCATCTGTTTTCCAGCCAGGCTACTTGTGACACTTTGCTGGATTCAGCTAGACTTGATACGGCAACATTAACTGTATCCCAACAAGTCTTCTATGTCTTTCTGTCCAATGGCTGTTGTCCAATTTCTTGGTCTGTGATGACAGCAACAATATCATATCTAATGGGTTCAAGCAAGACTTTCTCCAGCTGATTTACCATCCTGGGTAAAGTAATGTTTGCTACCTTATCCTACATAGGGTACATGACTACACAGGATAAAAACTGCCAGTCCAAGTCTGCCACCCAAGACTGCAAGGACAGGCTTAATATTGTCATTGTAAATGTTCCTTTCCTTGGGTTTTATTTTTATTTAAATTATGGCTTTGAAGGTTTGGTGTTTATGGTCAGACTCCTCTGTAACTTTTCTCTGACTAGTCATGGCTATTTTTCTGTCCGCACATAAAGCAACTCTTTACTCGAGTATTGGTGCATTTGATCTCTGTATGCCATTACTGGGACCATTTCCACATATCAACTACTTGTTGGTTCTTTTTAACCTTGTGGGAATGTTCCATCAAAATACTGAGTTTTTGTAAAGAAAATCTGTTTATAGTATCAAAATGGCTGCAAGTTTAGGAAGGGGGGCATTTAATCAGGTACATTGATATAAGTAAGTTCTTTTCCAAATCATACATCAAATTCTACAGAAAGACTTTTCTTCTCTCCCCCTTTGCAAATACTGTTTCAAAATGCTCAGATAGAGGCCACAAAAGCCCCAAATCTCATGGTCATATCTTTAGTTTAAAAGATCGCATGTTGTTAATTTCCTTTCAAATTTACTTTAATTTCATAATGTAGCTAGAAAATTATATTCACATGTCACTGGGAACATCTGCATTTTTTAATGTGTTGTGTTAGATAGTATACATGTCATCAATCCTTTCTGTCAAAATCACTGCACGTGTCATAGATATATGACTTGTTGTCTTAGTCTACCTAGATAATTGGGAAATGCCTACCAAGTAAACATTTAACTGCCCTTCTCATGATATTGGCCTTTGTAACTTGTGTTCCAAACACTTCTCACGGTCCTCAAAGTTCCTTCATGTCTATCTCAGCTTCACTAGGCCATTTCTTTTTCTTTATCAGATAACATACCAGCAATATAAAATCTCTCAAGGTTTCTGGAAAACACTGTAAAGCCAAATAATGTAACAAAGAACTTCTTTGCAATTCTCTCTTTCCCTTCTTACATCTTCCTCAGTTTCTTCTATCCTTTCTCTTTAGTCTATATTTAATTTCTGTTTCCTTGCTCTTTTATTTCCAGCCTCACAATCTCAAAAAATCCTTAGTTTCATCATTCTCTACATGAAACTTCATTCACTTTATTTAATTACATGCTTCCAAGGGGTTTGCATTTTGTACAAGTATGTAAATTGCACAGTATTGCTGAACATAAAAAAGTGTGCTGAGAAGTAAGTGATCAAATAAGCTTTCATAATCACAAGGAAGTAATAATTAAAATACATGGACAGAGGGAGGTTAGAGAACTGGGGATATGTAAAGGAGTGAGGATGGATGTCTTAATTACCACCAAACTGTCCCATTATGTTGTTAGGCACTGAAGTTTCTAAATAGAATTAGAGTTATTCAGGTGCCTAAATTACTGTTCCCAGGCATTTCCAAGACTGGGTGGAGCCTGGCCTCTAGCATATGTCACCTGTATTGCATGCCACTAGGTAAATTTGCATCAAAACTCAGTGCCTTGTTTAGAAGACTCTGCTAGTCTGGGATATGTTCCCAATCTAGTACACGTCCTTGGAATGACTAAATCATGTTTCATGTCATTTGGATCCTGCTTTCTGAGTATTTGTCTAATACAAAGGAAAATGTAGAACCAATTACTTTCTCTGCCTGAGGTGATATTAACCTGCGTCTCCCACCTCCACAGTGAATGTCCTTCCTAAGCATATGCTCTGGGTCTTTCCCCTGGTTGAAAGTATCCTCCTTTGCCTGAATTAGAGCTCATTTGTTGGGAAGACAGGAGAAAAGAGATAGCATAACCTTACAGTAGGTGTTTCAGTTCACTTACGAAAAGGGGTAAAGAGGTTTAAATCCTTCAGGCAGATCAGGAAATTAAACTTGAGGGTGCATCCTGTGTGAGTGTGCAAGCTACTAGGCTCTTAAGTAAATGCTGTGCTGTTACAAAACAGTTCATATGTGTGCTGAAGAGGAAACACAGCAGCCCAGAACTAGATATCTCATGCTTTAAAGGTTAAATCTATTAGGTTCTTTAAATTTCCTATTGGTTAACTTTGCTGCACAATATGTGGCTACTATTGTGGATCCCCTTTTGAAGTCTTAGTCCTCTCCATTTATTGTAGGAGGTAACCTGTGTGTCCATCTCAGGGCTATGGATCTTCTAGGCAGCTGGACATCTAAATTCTAGCATTTCATTCTGGAATTTGTTCAGGCTGTTACAAAATGATCATATGCATCCAGCCATTCTGGTGCTTCAAAACACATGGACATGACAGTAGGTCCAGATAATGCAGAATTCAGTTACTTGTCTAAGATGAGATGAGGACCAGCTAAGTCTTTCACATCAGACGCCTCAAATGTAACACATCAGTGCTCACCTATTCTTGGCAGCTGCAGTCAATGGATGCAGAAGGAATACTTCACAGGATATGGAGTGATACTAGCAAGTAGCTTGCACAGCCTGAACTTCCTGCAATTGAGGATGAAGCTTCAAACACTGAGCCTGCTTGATCTGTTGACAAAAGGTTTCCTGAAGGTATCTTTTCAATACAGGACATAGCTAAATGATCATTGCTCCAAAGTGAACCTCGAAGCACTGCAACTGAAATTGCCTAGGATCACATTTACATTCTGCTTACTCCTGTATATCAAGGTGGTACAATGCAAGTACTTGTACTCTCAGATGTAACCCAAGTATTGCCCAGTCCTTTCAAAGATAAGACTTTATTAATGATTTAATTAAAGTCAACCTTTTCCTTGAGATTGGATGTTCAAGCCACACTTTTCCGCAAGAGGGTTTGTTCCTAGATAAGGGATATTTAACAAACCCTATTGCCCTATCCCAGACCTCTTTGTTTTGTCTGAGGATCCTCATGTTACAATACGTAAGCTCCAAAATCCACTTCATCCATTCTTTTCTCTAAGTCTGAACTATAAACTCTCGGTTTGCAACCATTGGCAGAGTTCAGAGACAGTTTTAGGTCCCCAGAAAAGATCTTTTAATTTCTTTCAGATTAATTTTTTCAAGCATATCCTTTTTATTTCACTGTTTTATCATGCTTTTCTGTGCAAAACAAGACAGATATGAAGCAGCCTCTTTCTTTTCCTTTTCCTTATTTTGCTATTTCACCATCTCGCGCATATTCTATTTCTCTGGTTTCAGACTCTCTTTTCTTTTCTGTCCTTCTCTGTTTCTCAGCCTCTCCCCTTCAAAGCAGAGACCTCCTCCATACTCCCTCTAGAAATATCAAGCTAGATGTTTAACATACAGATCTCTGAAAGTGCTGGACACCCTCTAACTGACAGTGATAGTTCTCTCCTAGTTTCTACTGGAGTTGATTTTCCTTGGCACCTTCTACTATCATGCCTGTATACTTAGGACTTTTCCATTTCAGAGCTCAGCCTTCACTATCTTTCAACACCTCCCCTGTTTCTGAGGACTGTCTTTTATGCAGCTCCCATTGCTCTCTTTCAGTCTGCTTAAAATGTTATATTTAGCTGTCTTCAATTTTGGCAAACTCCAATTTTATTTAAAAAATGAAATCATATTTTAATGGTCAAGCTATACATGAGCAAAAGCTTCTGGAAGGACTGTCTCATTTGATATTCCAGGCTGCAACTGGAACAGATCTCCATTTCTGAGTATGATGATCGCTTCTGCCTAACTAGGAGTAAACAAAGAGTAGAGTTGTGTGAATAGCAGGCAGAGATTCTGCCCCATAGTGCACCAAAATCCTAATAACCCTGATTAGATTAGCCATGTTGCTTGATTTTTCCTCCCAAACTCTCAGTTTGGAACCCTGATTGTTCTGATCTTGCATTCCATGCTCATTACCAGAATATTATCAATCTGAGAGGAGGGACATGGAAATGAGCTTTTTCCCTACAGCAAATCAATAGAGGGCATAATTAAGGACTGTAGGCCAAATCCTCAACTAAAGTAATTCACTGTGATTTACTCCACCTGCAAATCTAGCCCGCAACATAGAATTACTTTTGTTAAAATGTTAAATCACTTCTAACTAAGACAAAAAAAATGCATTCTACACTTACCTTCCCATTCATACTTCTTTGAATTTTCCTTGATTTGATTGCTTATCACTCAGGAGCTGGAGGCGACCATTTCCTGAAAGAAAACAAAGCTAATTTTAATACAGGATCTGCTTGATCCCTCAAAACAGGTCAAAGTTTGGATAATTATGGGCATCTGACTGATGTTCAGATGCTTACATTCCCCAGTGAATCTGTAACTAACTCTATGTGATGGAAATATCTCACACTATTCTTGTGTTTGCCAGCTTGCAGTGTCATTCCAGATGGCAAACACAAAAATAGCATGAAAATTTTCTTTCTGAAATTCAGGCTCTAAAAGGGTTTTGTTAGTCCTACAACAGATTTTCCAAGATGTTCAAACTGTCCACTCCTTATTAATGTAAAACACCCAAACAGGAGTATCTGGTGAAATTATTGTTACAGTAAATTTTAGGCCATTGCTAATTTAATTACTGGCTACTTACTAAAAGGATATTTATTTCTTCACCACTCCTCTAAGAAATCTACCTCTGTTAGATTTTATTCTTTGCTTAACACTACTTTCATTAGAGTAGGAGTATCTTCAGAGCAATAGAATTGTAAAGGTCTCAGTTGTTAACATGAAAGTGGGACTGCTTAAATTTGATTACTGTGTTTAATGAAGTGTCACATTTATTTACAAGATGACATGATGAATCACATTACAGTTATTATAAATCAGCTTATAAGAATGGACAAATGGTTCAATAAAGCAATGGATTTACAAATCTAAGATGAACGCGTTTGGGTTCCTTGTCATATTTCCCTTTAAAAAAAATGGCAGTGCACTATTTACTTTAGACCAGGAGCTAAATTGGCAATTTACTAAAATAAAAAGACAAAAAGAGAGAGAGAGGAGAGAAAAAAAAGAGGGTCTGCGTTTCATTTTGTACTATACTTTCTGTCTCACTGGCCAAAAATGTCAGATCATTCACATGGACAAATCCAGTCCACCTCAACATGTGCCATGCACTTATGTTATTGTCTTCCTCTTTTTATCCAGTCCTGTCCCACCTCTAACAGAAGACCTGTCCCACATTCATACTAGATATGATATCTTCTGACAAAATTATTTTTCTGTCTCCTTCATTTACCCATAGGCTGGACCCTGAACTGGGGTTCCTATTACCCCCACATGTATCACCCTTAAGATTAAAATAAAATTCTATCTGCTTGCTTCAGAGCGTTACCTTTTCACACTTTTATCACCTTGCTGTGTGTGACAGTAGTGACTTGAGTTGCCCAAAGCCTGAAGAAAATCAGAAAGTAAATAAGCATCCATCCAGTCACCCTCCTCCCCCTTCCCCTCCCCTCCCCCCCCCCCCGCCTTGGAGCCTTCATTAAAAGGGTTTTAGTTCACTTCCATATGAAGGAAATTGGCTCATTTGTGTGCTGTACTCTCTCTCTCTGCCTGACTTGCAAAGGAATTTGTTTGAAACATTTTTTTTTCAGCACATTTCTGTTTATTTGTGTTTGCCCTGCAGAAATGCTAATACAGGTTCATTGCACTAAACAGGCCTGATAATGTCTGAGTGCACTCACATATGTGTTGACTGAAAAACAGCCACATATTGGGGGGGGGGGGGAGGGGGGGGAGGAGCACATGTGTGTGTTTTGGGGTGTGGGGGGGAGGTAGGGGGGGAGGCTTCCAAGTGGTTGAACTTACGCTTTCATGCCACATCTGCATTTAGCTCTGTTTGAGTGACAGGTGTACATGGATGCCACATCGGCTGCCAATATGTTATGAGACCATGGTAACAATCGCTCATCTCTGGGGAGCTATGCTGCCTCGTTCCTCACTATCAGACATGAAAGAAATAATTTTAGGTGCCAGAAAAGGAACTGTGATAAAAGAAAACATTTCGGCTTTCATGGCACTGGAGTTTGCCCTGAGGCAACAGCTTTGATAAAAAAAAGTGTCTCTTTCTTTACATTCACAATTAATCCATGATTATCTACAAGCAATCCTTTGGCCTATAGAATACTGACAGAAAAGTTGTTTTTCTTTTTTTTTTTAATTCCTTGTACATTTCACCTCTGTTTTTCCCTGCTACATGCACCTATTGTGTGGCACAACTCTTCAAATCCTGCTCAAGCTACAGACAGCTTCCCACCCCCACTTTGGGAAGTTTTGTAGATATCAGACATATCTGTGAAGAATAGCTATTGTTAGCTGAAATATTAACATATAATGTTTCTTCGGTTGTTTATTTAAGACAGATATAAAAGAGGGCTATTATATCACAAGTAAAGGTGAACCAATCCCTCTTTTCTGTGATGTTCTGTGTTATCAGCGAAAAGAAAACTTTGGTATATTTTTAAAAGCAAAACAATGAGCCTCATTCAAGAGATGATATTATTCCTCTCTGCATGAATTCACTTTCATTTGATATTGGCTGGATTCAGTGTTTATCGTGTCCATCTGATATCATCAAGACTATGCCTCATTGTCGAGGTCAGGTCCTGCCCAGGGACGTGCAGGGTCACACTGTAAAACAAATAGCCCAGGCAAGCTTCACCTCTCCTTCAGCTTTCACATGAGTGGGGGGCACACAGACTCCTCCAGGAGGACTATTTTTCACCTCCTCTGCTGAACATTGCAAGGCGAACTTGCGGTCCCATCGCCTGGCAGTCATCCCCCACCTACCTATTTGGGGCATCTTCCCCTCAGTGACCCCTCTGCTTGTGTCACAAACTGGCTTTCCATTCGTACGTATAAATATACCTTTACTGAATGCACCTTCTGAAAGAAAATGGACATTTCACATTTTTGCAGATGGTTAGGCTAAGATCCACAAGCTGTAACTGCACTGCCCCATCAGGACTCCCCCGGGGTCCACCACCAGCCGTGCAGCTGTGCCTGCAGCATTTGCGAGCAGCTCCTCTGCTTGCCCATGGCAGCACAGCCCAGCGTGCCCCCACCTTGCCCCACAAGCTTCCTGGACCTTGCACACCACCGATACCCCTCAGGCACCCTGAGGCACAGGCAAGGGCTTGTTTAAGGGGCTCGTCTTAGGGCTGCACCAGGGACACAGTGCCTGGTGGAAAGGAGGCCCCCATCGCACCTCCACCTTGCCCCAGGGGATCCCTGTCAGAAGGGCTGTGCGCACCTTCCTTTCACTTTTGATGTCCAAAATCATGCAGGAAAAGGTCGACCAGAAATGATCAGTGACATAGACCCGTGCTTCCCAGGTCCAGAGTCTTCCTCTTCCCAGCCTCAGCTTCCCACATCCCAGCCCATCCCTCCTTGCCCCTTGCTCCCGACATTCAACGCTGGCACAAGCTGGCATGTGAACCCACATAGCCTACCCACAGCTGCCTAACATCAGGGCCAAGCTTTGGTCTGCCCCGTCAGCAAGCAAATATCAGAAACGTGAGGTGTCTTGGGTGGCAACACAGTCCCTCTGTGCGGGCATGCAAAAAATGCTTATGTCTGAAGCTGTCTCCAGTGGCGAGGAGCCTGTGGAGCCATGGCTTGACATGCTGCTATTTGCCTTTTGTAGGGGAGGCCCCTATGTCATCTGAATGACACAGCAAATCTACCGGCCATCTTGCATATAAATGTGATATACACTCAAAAAAATGTCCACTCATTGCTTCCACAAAATAAATCCTTTTGTG